>NC_044032.1:539412315-539712315 GCF_901765095.1 Microcaecilia unicolor | reverse complement strand
GGTGCGGCGAGACAAAAGGAACCTTCCAATTCTTCTGTCAACAGCAGGCGGAATCTACTAAGCCTGGCACTTCTCCTGAAGATATTAGCTATGCCAAATTCATTCAGAAACTTCTGAGGGCACTGGCTTTAGGTGCAGAAACATTTTCCATGAACAAAAAAGACTTTCAAAGCATCCTTAATTCTGTGGACTCAACCTCTGGTCCAGTGGCAGTTCCTATTCATTCCATCTTTCAAAGTTTCTAGTCTAAGATCTGGCAAAATCCTTGTAGTTAGCAACCTATTTCCAAGAGGCTGGATGCGAAATATAAAGTCCAGCCTGCTGCTGGACATAAGAAGGCTCAACTGCCTCATCATTCTATGGTGTTTGAAGCAGTCATCAATAAATCTGAATCTTTCAAATCTCACTCTCTCTCTACCCCCCCTTGGGAAAGAGCCAAATACTCTGGATGTAGTGGGGAAAAAAGTTTACTCAGCTACTATGCTAGCTTCTAGAATTGCAGCTCCCCTTCTTGATCAGCTCTCTACATTTTTATCCACTATGGAAGAGATAATCTTTAATCTTATAACAAGCACTTATGACATCTATGACAGTACCTCACATCTAGGAGCCATTTCAGTTGCAGCTAGAAGAATAGCCTTGTTGTGGGCCTCAGGACTGAGAGATGATTTGCATGATAGACTTGGAGATGCCCAATGCTTGGGAGATAATTTGGAGACAAAGTAAAGGATGCAGTATCTCAAGTTAAGAAGGATCAATCACATTTAAAGAACACTCTAACCCTTCATGAGACCCTGCCACCTCTTCCAAACGATGGTTTTCTTCTTGCTACTGGAAAAATTACCAATATCAACCTTCCTACAGGAAATGTTTCTAACCCTATTCACATCAGCCACAACCCAGGCTTCCACAACAGTCTTACTGTCCAAGGCCTAGACTATGAGAGCGAAAGACTCCATCTTTTTCCAACAAAATCACTTCCAAATCTACCCCTAACTTTTGACGTTTTACCATTAGGAGACAGGATCCAGTTCTTCTTTCAAGCCTGGCAACACATTACAACAGACGAATGAGTTCTCAACCTACTCAAGTACGGTTATAAGATAAATTTCATACAACTTCCTCCTTTCTCTCAACCGATTATCACCCACCTATCCACTTCTCACTCACTCATTCTACTACAAGAGATTCAATCTCTCCTAGCAACCCAGGCAATAGAACTCGTAGGTCCAACAACAGTAGATCACGGGTTTTACTCCTGTTATTTTGTAATACCAAAAAATAAATGAGGAGGCTTACGACCAATTCTCAATCTCAGCTGCTCAACACATTTGTTAGACGAGAGAAATTCAGAATGCATTCGCTACAGACAATTTTGTCTCTTATTCCACAAAATTCATATCTAGCAAATCTGTACTTAAAAGATGCTTATGCTTGCATTCCAATTCATCCAGCTCATTGGAAGCATCTTTGAGTCCAGTTCTAGCATCTATATTTTCAATAAAAAAGTCCTTCCATTAAGCCTTTCCTCTGCTCCCAGAGTGTGCACCAAAACCCTAGTGGTAGTAGCAGCTTATCCCAGAAGGAGAAAGATCTTTCCCTACTTTGACCATTGGCTTATTTTTGGGCACTCTAAACAAGATCTTTTGCAAGCTCTACAAACCACAGTGACAAGACACCAATCCCTGGGATTCATCACCAGCATACAAAAATCTTTCCTGGAACCGACTCAGTCTCTCCAGTTCATAGGAGCTGTATTGGATACCGTTCAACACTGAATGTTCTTTCCAGAAGACTGAATTCAAGCCCTCCACCACCGTGCCAATCAACATCTTCATGCAGAGAGATGTACAGCAAGGTCTCTTCTATGCCTCCTGGGCCATATGTTGGCAATGACAGTAGTGGTTTCTATGGCAAAACTCAAAATGCAGCCTCTTCAATGGGGCCTAAAAACCCAATGGGATCAGTACAGGCAGAGACTAAATCACAAAGAAGGGGCATTTTCGAAAGAAACGTCTAAGTTGGAATTTGGACGTCTTTGTAGAACGTCCAAATTCGGAGGCGGGGAAAAGGTCATTTTCGAAAAAAGCTGAACGTCCATCTTTGTGTTCGAAAATACCTTGGATGTCCTTGGATTTGGACATCTTTGATTATCAGCCATTTTCGAAACCAAAGATGTCCAAGTCTAAAACGTCCAAATTCAAGCCATTTGGATGTGGGTGTGGGAGGAGCCAGCATTTTTAGTACACTGGTCCCCCTGACATGCCAGGACAGCAGTCGGGCAACCTAGGGGGCACTGCAGTGGACTTCATAAACTGCTCCCAGGTACACAGCTCCCTTACCTTGTGTTGAGTCCCCCAACCCCCCCCCCCCCCCCCAAAAACCCACTTCCCTCAACTGTACACCACTACCATAGTCCTTATGAGTGAAGGGGGGCACCTATATGTGGGTACAGAGGGTTTCTGGTGGGTTTTGGAGGTCTCACTGTTTCCTCCACAAATGTAACAGGTTAGGGGGGGTGGGCCTGGGTCCACCTGTCTGAAGTGCACTGCACCTACTACTAAATTACTTCAGGGACCTGCATGTGCTGTCATGGACCTGAGTATGACATCTGAGGCTGACATAGAAGCTGGCAAGCAATATTTTTAATCATGTTTTTGAGGATGGGAGGGGGTTAGTGACCACTGGGGGAGTAACAGGAGGTCATCCCCGATTCCCTCCAGTGGTCATCTGGTCATTTGGGGCACCTTTTTGTGCCTTATTCGTAATAACAGGTCCAGGTGAAAACGTCCTAGTCCTGGACATCTTTGCTTTGTTTTCCATTAAGGCTCAAAGATGTCCAAGTATTAGAAACGCCCAAGTACCGCCTCGACCACACCTCTGATACGCTCCCTTGAGATTTGAATGTCCTTGCAACGGACTTCAGAGAAAGACGTTCAAAATCGGATTTTGATTATACCGATTTGGATGTCTCTGTGAGATGGACGTCCATGTGCCAATTTATGTCACTTTTTGGACGTCCATCTCTTTCAAAAATGAGCCTGATTCTCATACTGACTTCATAGATGAAAAAAGATCTCAGCTGGTGGCTCGACACAACCAACTTGACAACAGGGGAGCCTTTTACTCTACCTGCTGCGGATTTTGTTCTTACAACAGATGCCTCCCTACACAACTGGGGGAGCTCACTTTCAACACTTTTACATCCAGGGCCTGTTGACACTAATAGAAGCTTCTTCACACATCAGTTTCCTCTAACTTGGAGCAGTCTACTGTGCCATAATAGCTTTTCCCCATCACATTAGGGGGATAACTATTCTAATTCAAACAGGCAATCAAGTTACAAAGTTTTACCTCAACAAGTAGGGAGGTATGGGCTCTCTGATTCTGTGTCAGGATGGCCTACAGAGTCTGGACAAAACTTCTTCAACTCCAAGCATTCCTTCATTCTTCATACATTCCAGGACCTTCCAACCAATTAGCAGACACACTCAGCAGAGTGTTAGCGCCTCACGAGTGATCCCTTTCCATGCAAGTAGCTTGTCGACTGTTTCAGTGCTGGGTTCTTCCACTGATAGACCTCTTTGCTACAGACCTCAACACCAAATGCAAACATTCTTGCTCCAGACTTCTGTCAAAGAACAGCCTCAAAACAGACACTTTTCTCTCAGCTGAAACAAATGCCTCTTCTATGCCTTTTCTTCAATTCCCTTGATCTTGATGCTAATTCAGAAAGTGCTCCAGAATGTAGCAGATCAAATTCTGATAGCTCCAAGGTGGCCCCAACAGCCATGGTGCTCATGGTTGCTCAAGAATAAATGAACTCATCAGCCTAGGATCTCCTCCGCTTCTTTTGACCCAACAGCATGTTCACCTTCTTCACCCCAACCTCAACAAATTGGCTCTAACAGCATGGAGAATTAAAGGTTGTTTCCCCCAATCCAATTTATTGATAGCCCATGATGTTCTCACAATAGCTCATGAACGATCTACTCAAAAGTCATATTCCCTGGTATGGAAAAGATTCTCAATTTGGTGTTCTGAACATAGTTATATTTCTCTTACCATTTCAATTCACGCTATTCTCCAGTACCTACTCCAACTCAGGACTAAACCATCATCCATCAGAGTCCATCTTGCAGCAATTTCATACTATCATGCCAACCCTCAACATTCATCTTTTACATCTCATCCTTTAATCTGCAGATTCTTCAAAGGTCTCATGCATCTACACCCACCAATTCACGCCCCCCCCCCCCCTCCCTCTTGGGAGCTAAATTTGGTTTTAACCCAGTTAATGCAACCCCTAATTGAGCCTTTAGCTTCTACATCAATAAAGTATCTAATTTGGAAGACTATATTTCTAGTGGCATTGACATCAGCTCATCGCATTGGTGAACTACAGGCTTTGGTGCATTACCCTCCATACACTAAGTTTTTTCCTACAAAAGTTGTTCTATGTACTCATCCGCAGTTTTTGCCAGAAGTTGTATCTTCATTTCATCTCAATCAGGACATTGTCCTTCCAGTATTTTTTCCTAAGCTTCATTTGTCACCTGTGGAGGTCACCCTTCATACCTTGAACTCTTCTATCTTCACAGGACAAACAAACATATATAGATTTCTCAGCTTTTCCTTTCTTTTCATCAAAAATACCTTGGATTACCAATACCTAAAACTACCCTTTTTCTCTGAATGGCAGATAGTATTTTTTTCTGTTACCATCTAAGCTTGGAGTTCATTCAGTGAGGGCAAAAGTCACTTCCACAGCACATCTTAGAGGAGTCTCCTTAATAGCATTTGCAAGGCAGCTGCTTGGTCCATATTACATACCTTTTCTCAGCATTACTGACTTGATACAACAACCAGGACTGATACTAAGTTTGTATAGGCCGTTTTGCAGAATAAGTTCTTAGTATCTGAGTTCCTCCTCCCTCACCACATTTACCACGGGTTGCAACATCTCCAGTTACTTGCAACCCTCAGCTTGGGAGTCACCAAGAGTATCTTCATTATCCTGCCCACAGAGAAAGCACAGTTGCTTACCTGTAATGGGTGTTCTCCATGGGCCTCAGGATTATGCAGACACACCTTCCTGCCCACCATCCATCCCTGCAAAAATCAAAACAAAACAAAGGAAACCAGATATTGATACACTATAGGAAGAACTAACTACTAACAAACTGTACACTTTGACTTGCTATACATGGAACTGAGGAGACTAGTGACACGCTGTGAGCAGGAAGCAGGACTCCATACCCCGTTGGTTGCTGAACTTGTATAATCAAAACCAAGGAGAGTGCTTCCGGGCAGGCAGCCTGCAGATGAGGCTACCAAGTGTGTCTGCATTTTCCTGAGGACCACAGAGAACACCTGTTACAGGTAAGCAACTATGCTTTTTGTGAAGACAAAACAGACCATTTTAATTCGGCTTTTCTGAATTCTAATCCTAAAACATTAAATTACCAGAGGTAAAAATATTTCTGATGACTATGCCTGGGACTAATTATAGTTTATTTCAGTGATTTCTGTAAATATCTTCCATTTCAAGGAGAGGTACTGGGTAATACTGCCTCAGGTGAAGAGAGTCTCATTCTGCTGCTGTAGAGGAAGGTTCAACAGATTTTGCAGTAGAAAAATATTCAAAATTCGTAATAACAGAATACAACTCATGCAAATCTAATTAGTGGGATTTCAGAAAATTGTTTTTCTTTTTGTCATGTAGACATGGCAGATAGGCATTCAGACAGAATTGCTCTGCCTGTAGGGTAAAAGAATTAGAGGGTGGGCTGATCTGCGTATAACTAGCAAGCACAGCACATCCAGGCTAGAGCCATTCTGTCTGACCATGATGGTGAAAGAAGCCCTAGAACCAGCTCATCCTGACATGGTATTGTTATTCCTATACATGGAGGAGTGGCCTAGTGGTTAGGGAGGTGGACTTTGGTCCTGGGGAACTGAGGAACTGAGTTCAATTCCCACTTCAGGCACAGGCAGCTCCTTGTGACTCTGGGCAAGTCACTTAACCCTCCATTGCCCCATGTAAGCCGCATTGAGGCTGCCATGAGTGGGAAAGCGCGGGGTACAAATGTAACAAAAATAAATAAATATTCATACTTCTGTCATGCAGGGGGTTGACATGGTGCCACATGTGTAATGTGGAAGAGGTTATCACACTGCAAGAAGTGATGCTTCAGAAACAGAAGTAACCAATGTATATATTTTTTAACAAAGATGTCGCAGAAATTTAATGCCCTGGGTCAGTATCCTTTCTAACTTAATCTGGTCGAAGAGAAATCAAATGTAAGATAAGGGTTTCTGAAATATATGCTGTGTGTACATGTAATACATCTCTTCCCTTCCCCTCTCCCCACTTCACTCCAGCCTCTGAGCAGAAGTCTGAATGCAGATGTGCCGGAGCAGCTGGTCACACCTCTGGTTTCTTTGGGTCACATTTCCATGTTGGCACCAGACCAGTTTGCCTCGCCAATGAAATCTGTAGTTGCGAATTTCATTGTGAAAGATCTGCTGATGAATGATAGGGTAAGACTGTGATTTGTGTTTTCATGATATTTTATTTTTTCAGTGTAAACGTTACCATATGCTTGCATCTTCCAACAAGCTGAAAATAAAGTTCTTTTAGGGCCTGCCTGGTGCTTGCCTCTTCCCACTTGGGAGAATCCCAGGTTTGGAAACAGTTTTTTTTTCTGTATGCTCTTCAGGCTATTGGGCAGATGGAGGAGGCTGCAGTTCTCTTGTGCCAGGTCATAAGAGGCACTGCAGCCAAAAAAACACATGCTAGGTAGCAAGAGCTTATATAACCATGTCCAACCTTAGAGAAAAGTGGATGAGAAGAATAGGAGGAAACAAAAAAGGGGGGTCAGTGTGTGATAAGCTGCACCTCATGCTTGGTAAACCTGGCTTCCCCATTGCAGTTCAGTGCAGTGTTTCTGTGCAGTGGAAGAAGGGGATATCCATAGTAACACCAGGTGATGACTGGAACAGTGGTAAGGTAGATACATAAATCTAATACATAAAATCCTCAAGTAGATAAAGAAACCCTTAGTGAATCTGGAACATCTTTACTGGATTTTTATAGCATAGTAGTTAAAACATGAACTCTCTTTCAATTCCTTTAACAGTGGTTTTTCTGTAAAGTCTACAGGTGAAAAGAATGGGAAGCTTTGGTCTCCAGATGAAGACGTTTCTCCAGAGGTACTGGCAAAGGTAAGCTTTGTCGGTGTTAATGGAAGAATGTGATAAGTCTTTATTTTAGATACAGTTCATGACTTTTCACTGATAACTCGAAACTGTTATATTTTAAACTTTTATTTAGCAAAGGTTGTCAGGTGCAAGAGATAATTTATACATCACAGTCTGAACCTCACATATAGCTGGACAGTAAATGAGTTATACAGCTTTTAAAAAAAACATCACAGAAAGCTAGCAAAGACCAATACATAACATACATCATCACAGAACAGGATATTGCATAATATAGAATGACTAGTGAAGCCCTAAGATTTTTTTTGCAAATGTCCAACTTATTTCATAGCCTGTAAACAAATTTCTCTACCAAAGCAGTGTCTTTGACTTGACACCTCCAAGCATCAATTTGTGGTTTTTGCTTCTCAAATAAGACAGTGATACATCTGCTGATGTGCACTAATTACATAACCAGTCTTTTAATACCAGCAGGTAGCCAGTAGTCCCCACAAAGATGCAGCAGGTGCAGCTGCAGTGAAAGGGCCAAATAGTATTTGCCTCACTTCTGCCTCCAGTACAGCGGTCTTGAAGAAAGACTGAAATTAGTAAAGAATATGTACATAAGTATTGCCGTACTGGGAAAGACCAAAGGTCCATCAAGCCCAGCATCCCGTTTCCAACAGTGGCCAATCCAGGTCACAAATACCTGGCAAGATCCCAAAAATGTACAAAACATTTTATATTGCTTATCCCAGAAATAGTGGATTTCCCCCAGTCCATTTAGTTTAAATCTGTTTATTGACGTATTATATGAAACATATATACAGTGGGGGAAATAAGTATTTGATCCCTTGCTGATTTTGTAAGTTTGCCCACTGACAAAGACATGAGCAGCCCATAATTGAAGGGTAGGTTATTGGTAACAGTGAGAGATAGCACATCACAAATTAAATCCGGAAAATCACATTGTGGAAAGTATATGAATTTATTTGCATTCTGCAGAGGGAAATAAGTATTTAATCCCTCTGGCAAACAAGACCTAATACTTGGTGGCAAAACCCTTGTTGGCAAGCACAGCGGTCAGACGTCTTCTGTAGTTGATGATGAGGTTTGCACACATGTCAGGAGGAATTTTGGTCCACTCCTCTTTGCAGATCATCTCTAAATCATTAAGAGTTCTGGGCTGTCGCTTGGCAACTCGCAGCTTCAGCTCCCTCCATAAGTTTTCAATGGGATTAAGGTCTGGTGACTGGCTAGGCCACTCCATGACCCTAATGTGCTTCTTCCTGAGCCACTCCTTTGTTGCCTTGGCTGTATGTTTTGGGTCATTGTCGTGCTGGAAGACCCAGCCACGACCCATTTTTAAGGCCCTGGCGGAGGGAAGGAGGTTGTCACTCAGAATTGTACGGTACATGGCCCCATCCATTCTCCCATTGATGCGGTGAAGTAGTCCTGTGCCCTTAGCAGAGAAACACCCCCAAAACATAACATTTCCACCTCCATGCTTGACAGTGGGGACGGTGTTCTTTGGGTCATAGGCAGCATTTCTCTTCCTCCAAACACGGCGAGTTGAGTTCATGCCAAAGAGCTCAATTTTTGTCTCATCTGACCACAGCACCTTCTCCCAATCACTCTCGGCATCATCCAGGTGTTCACTGGCAAACTTCAGACGGGCCGTCACATGTGCCTTCCGGAGCAGGGGGACCTTGCGGGCACTGCAGGATTGCAATCCGTTATGTCGTAATGTGTTACCAATGGTTTTCGTGGTGACAGTGGTCCCAGCTGCCTTGAGATCATTGACAAGTTCCCCCCTTGTAGTTGTAGGCTGATTTCTAACCTTCCTCATGATCAAGGATACCCCACGAGGTGAGATTTTGCGTGGAGCCCCAGATCTTTGTCGATTGACAGTCATTTTGTACTTCTTCCATTTTCTTACTATGGCACCAACAGTTGTCTCCTTCTCGCCCAGCGTCTTACTGATGGTTTTGTAGCCCATTCCAGCCTTGTGCAGGTGTATGATCTTGTCCCTGACATCCTTAGACAGCTCCTTGCTCTTGGCCATTTTGTAGAGGTTAGAGTCTGACTGATTCACTGAGTCTGTGGACAGGTGTCTTTCATACAGGTGACCATTGCCGACAGCTGTCTGTCATGCAGGTAACGAGTTGATTTGGAGCATCTACCTGGTCTGTAGGGGCCAGATCTCTTACTGGTTGGTGGGGGATCAAATACTTATTTCCCTCTGCAGAATGCAAATAAATTCATATACTTTCCACAATGTGATTTTCCGGATTTAATTTGTGATGTGCTATCTCTCACTGTTACCAATAACCTACCCTTCAATTATGGGCTGCTCATGTCTTTGTCAGTGGGCAAACTTACAAAATCAGCAAGGGATCAAATACTTATTTCCACCACTGTACATAATGTCCGGCAGATAACCTTACTAATACAACAGACAACTTGTAATCCGTCCACATACATCAAATCATTTTCTTCTTTTATCCCTAGACACCCCCTCCCCCCGCCCTCCCTTCCTTGTAGTTTAAAGTTCAACAGTTTTTATTGATGACACTTCAAAGAAAACACCGTTAACCTGGTGCATATACAGAAATTCAGAGTATATAAACAAACTCTTTTTTAACCGTATGATACAACTCGTTATCAAATTTTTAAACATATTATTTCTATCCCTCCCCCCCCTCTAAGTGTTGGTCAACATGTGTATGCTTTGACTTTCCATGTTGTACTAGCTCCCTCCCGTCCCGGAGGAGGTCCTGGGTCCTATACTCTGATGACCCCCTCCCCCGTTAGGAGGGTAATACTCTTGTTATGCCGACTTAGTCTACTATACCCAGCTACCAAGTGTTATGATTTGTTCTGTTTACCATGTTTGTTCTTTAGGCATAGCTTCTAATCCGCTTTAACCGCTCTCCCATACACTTTGAAATTTAATAACCCCACCTGCTCCCTTTGCCCACCCACTCCCCCCAACCTGATATTCAAAGAAAGAAAGAAAAAAAAAACCACAGGATATGGCCGCTTCATAGTCGGTTCAGAATAAAACTTCTCGCCCTGGGCGCCAGGGACCGGATATAAGGTTCCCAGATCCTCAGGAATGCCTTCTTTCCTTTAGGGGAGGATCCCACCTCTCTCCTCTCCATCATCAGCAGTTCATATAAACTATTTCTCCAATGCCAATACTCCGGCGGTTCAGAATGCACCCAAGCCTGCAAAATCAGTTTCTTACCTACTAAACTGGCTTTCCTGATGAACTGCTGGGCTCCCCCCGTGTGCAAGACAAAGAACTCATACTGATCTAAAAGGAGACCCTGCGGAGTAAGCGGAATCTTGCTCTTTAGTATCATCTCTAGAAATCCCACAATTTGCCTCCAATAGTTCTGGATCTTATAACATTCCCAAAGGTAGTGATATAATGTGCCTTCCCTCTGCCCACACTTAGAGCATAAAGGATCAATTCCTCCTCCAAATTTGGATACTTGATACTTTGACTTGTATGCCCTATATAAAATCCTGTATTGACATTCCCTCATGGCAGCGTTTCTCGATAGGGTAGGATTCCTAGTCGATAACTTCTGAAAGTCTAGCTTCAGGTTTGGACGCTTTAGATCCTGAGCCCATTTCCCTAAAATGTGGTCTGTATTTCTACCCCTGCTCGTCTCCCCCAATGCTTTTTGTAATCCAGAAACCGATAAACGCCCCCCTTGCATGGAACTAAAGAATGCCCTTATTTGGCGCCCATGTCCACTACTCAATTTCCCTTGCTCTAAAGATCTGACATAATGTGCTATCTGATAATACGCAAATTGATGATTTTGAGTAATACCTACCCCCAGAGCTCCAAGCTCCAATAATCGTCCCTTAGAATCTAGTACATGTTCTAGTCTGGTGATCCCCATCGTTGCCCACCTACAAAGTACTTTATTCTCCGTACCTGGTGAAAACTGTGGGTTGCCCTGCAAAGGCAGAAGATCTGTTACGTCCGCCGCTAGCCCCCAGATCTCATTTAACTCTCTCCACATTTGTCTCAGAGGTCTTACCAATATGCTATTGCTTACCCATGACGGGAGTTGTCGGCTCGGGCATTGTAACATGAAATATAAGTGATATGGTTTGAAACATTCCTGCTCCAAGCTACGGGGGGTGTAGTCTTGCCTATCTAATAACCAATCACCCAGGTGCCGGAGTAGACTAGCCTGATTGTAGCGGCGGAGGTTTGGTAATCCAATGCCTCCCTCTCTCCATGAACCCATCATTATCCCCCAGTCCATTTAATAACGGTCTATGGACTTTTCCTTTAGGAAGCCGTCCAAACCTTTTTTAAACTCTGCTAAGCTAACCGCCTTTACCGCATTCTCTGGCAACGAATTCCAGAGTTTAATTACACGTTGAGCGAAGAAATATTTTCTCCGATTTGTTTTAAATTTACTACATTGTAGCTTCATCACATGCCCCCTAGTCCTAGTATTTATGGAAAGCGTGAACATCTATAGACAAGAAGACAAGATGCAATGAGCAAATAAATGTTTAAACCCTTTTGTAGCACAGAGGTATTTTATGTGCCTGAGGCTTGTAGGGAAAATCAGTTATTTTGATTAAGAGGGAATTTGTATCTGTATCCCTTCTGGATAATCTATAATTATGTCTGGTAATGAGTTAGCTGTAAGTGTGTATTTCTCAGTGATTTATTAGGAAATAGCAAATACAAGAATGAGGTAATTGTGGTTAGAAGCAACTTCATTTAAAATTATAACTCTTACCACAATGCCAATATAAATTTCTCTAGAAAGCCTTAAACTGTTATGCCAAAAGATCTGAGTTGTAACTCTTAAAGGAGTTTTCTCTCTAACTACCCCAAAGCCATACAATAAGCACAGCCTTAGGTAATGATTTTGAGACTGCCCTCAGAGAGGTAAAAAGCATGTTCATCTTCGGTGCAGTCTCATTCTGCTGACATCACGCCAAGATCTGAAACAGACAGGGCCGGTCTTAGCAAGTGCGGGGCCCTGTGCAGACCAATTTGTTGGGGCCCCACCCCCACCCCAGCTCCACCCCATTGATAAGATTATTCAATTTTTAGAAAATTTTTTATTTATGAAATTTCAAATAAAGACAAATGAAGCTAAACTTTTACAGAAAAACTGATTGAAATAATAAGCACAATGCTGTGATGAACCCCCCCCCCCCCCTCCCCAGAAATTATTCAGTTCAAGTCCACTACAATTAGTAGTTCCAATTCTCATAACCCCGGGGGGTCAGAGGTGCGGACACACAATCTCTCCACTGCAAAACGCTATACTCAAACTTGTACAAAAACACACTCATAACCTTACCAAACCATAACAGCACTAATTCCAAGGACAGGACGAGCTACAACCTTATGCGTGGAAAGGCAGAACTGTAACTACACCAGGCTCTAAAACACCAATACACTACCTCGTGAAAAAAAACAAAACAAAAAGGGCTGCAAATACATGCTACATGAAAACCAGATGACACAACAGAAGGCAAAATACTGAACTGGAAAGTTACCTCAAGAAGTCAGACAGCATGCAGCAGTACTAGAAAAATTGAAACTTACATGCAAAATATCACAGATGCACATTTCCAAAAGCTGACATATTCCAATTAATAAATTCTGAATAAAATACTTTTTTCTACTTTTGTTGTCTGATCATTTAGTTTTTCTATTCGCTTTGGTCCCAGTGTCTTCTGTTTTATGCAGTGTCTTCTTTCCATTTGATATTTTTTCTCTCACCATGTCCACCATCCTCCTGTGTCCTTTTGTGTCTTGTCTACCATCTGTAGCCCTGTCCCTATCCTTTCTCCAGTTTCAGCATCTGCCTTCAAAGTGTTCCGATCCAGCCCTTAAATTCAGCAATTTTCCCTCCATCTATATCCAGCATTTCTCCTCACTCCCCTCCATCCATGTGCATCTACTTTCCTCCCCTCCCCTACATCCATGTCCAGCATTTCTCCTCTCTCCCTTCCCCTCCATCCATGTGCATCTCCTTCCTTTGTCTTTCCTTCCCTCCATTCCAGCCCAACATTTCTCCTCTCTCCCCTGCCCTCCCCTCCCCTCCATGTCCAGCAATTTCTCCTCTCTCCCTGGGCCCTTCCCTCCCATCCATGTCCATCCTTGTCCATCGATGCTCCTCTCTCCCCTTCCCTCCTCCATCCATCCATATCCAGCAATTCTCCTGTCTCCCCTGCCCTCCCCTCCATGTCCAGCAATTTCTCCTCTCTCCCTTGGTCCTGCCCTCCCATCCTTGTCCATCGATGCTCCTCCCTCCCCTTCCCACCTTCGTCCATCCATATCCAGCAATTCTCCTCTCTCCCCTGCCCTCCCCTCCATGTGCAGCAATTTCTCCTCTCTCCCTGGGCCCTGCCCTCCCATCCTTGTCCATCGATGCTCCTCTCGCCCGTTCCCTCCTCCATCCATCCATATCCAGCAATTCTCCTCTCTTCCCATCCATGTCCATCGATGCTCCTCTCTCCCTGCCCCCTCCATCTATCCATATCCAGCAATTCTCCTCCCTCCCCTCCATGTCCAGCAGTTAATCCTCTCTCCCTGGGCCCTGCCCTCCCATCCATGCCCATCGATGAATGCTCCTCTCTCCCCATCCCTCCCGCTCCCATGTCCACCTGCCTGCCCTCTTCTCTCTTCTAGTTCTAGTATTTAAATTTACCTCCGTTTCAGCAGCTGTGCAGCGTCAGTGAAAGCGCTGTCTGACGTCTCTCCACCAGCCTTCCCTTCGCTCGTTCGTTCCCTCAGTGCCCCGCCTTCTACTGACGTCATTTCGTCGAGGGCGGGACACAGAGGGAACGAACAAGAGAAGGGAAGGTTAGAGACGTCGGGCAGCGCTTTCACTGATGCTACACAGCTGTTGTGACGTCGGAGCAAGGTAAATTTTAAATAGCGGAGCTCCGGGATGGAGCGGAGGAGGCTGACTGAGGCATGGCGCGCAGGGCCCCCTTAAGCGCGAGGCCCTATGTAGCCGCCTCGGCCTAAGACCAGCCCTGCCACCTCGACAACACCTCTGATACGCCTCCTTGAGATTCGGACGTCCTTGCGATGGACTTCTGAGAAAGACATCCAAAATCGTGTTTCGATTATACCGATTTGGACGTCTCTGTGAGAAGGACGTCCAGGTGCCGATTTATGTTACTTTTTGGACGTCCATCTCTTTCGAAAATGAGCCTGTTGGTCTACTATGGTCTCTATTGCAGCCTCACTGTCGGGATGCCCTGTTTTCCCTGTTTTGGCGATATCCTTTAAAGATACCTTGTTCTGAACCATGTGCTTTTGAGCGACTGTCAGCCTTGTCCTAGTTTCTAGCTGCTCTGTCTCCTTTTTAAATGTTGATACCAGCAGCCTGGTTCCAGCCTGGTTAATGTGGAGCCCATCTTTTCTGAATAGGCTTCTTCTTCCTCAGAATGTCACCCAGTTTCTAGCAAATCTAAAATCCTCCTCTCTCTGCCATTGTTTCCTCTACGCATTGAGACTCCGGAGCGGTATCTGTATCTTGGGTTCTGCGTATGGAACAGGGAACACTTGAAAATGCTACCCTGGAAGTTCTGCATTTGAGCTTTCTATCTAAGAGCCTAAATTTTACTTCCAGAACCTCCCTCCCACATAGTAACATAGTAGATGACGGCAGAAAAAGACCTGCACGGTCCATCTAGTCTACCCAACAAGATAAACTCATATGTGCTACTTCTTGTGTATACCTTACCTTGATTTGTATCTGCCATTTTCAGGGCACAGACCGTAGAAGTCTTGCCCAGCACCAGCCCCGCCTCCCTAATCTCGGCTAAGCTTCTGAGGATCAATTCCTTCTGAACAGGATTACTTTATGTTTATCCCATGCATGCTTGAATTCCGCTACCGTTTTCATCTCCACCACCTCCCGCGGGAGGGCATTCCAAGTATCTACAACTCTCTCCGTGAAAAAATAATTTGTGACATTTTTCTTGAGTCTGCCCCCCTTCAATCTCATATCATGTCCTCTAGTTCTACCGCCTTCCCATCTACGGAAAAGGTTCGTTTGCGGATTAATACCTTTCAAATATTTGAACGTCTGTATCATATCACCCCTGTTTCTCCTTTCCTCCAGGGTATACATGTTCAGGTCAGCAAGTCTCTCCTCATACATCTTGTAACGCAAATCCCATACCATTCTCGTAGCTTTTCTTTGCACCGCTTCAATTCTTTTGACATCGTTAGCAAGGTATGGCCTCACAAACTGAACACAATACTCCAGGTGGGGCCTTACCAATGACTTATACAGGGGCATTAAAACCTCTTTTCTTCTGCTGGTCACACCTCTCTCTATACAGCCTAGCAACCTTCTCACTACGGCCACCGCCTTGTCACACTGTTTCGTCGCCTTCAGATCCTCAAATACTATCACCCCAAGATCCCTCTCCCCGACCGTACCTATCAGACTCTCCCCACCTAACACGTACGTCTCCCATGGATTTCTACTCCCTAAGTACATCACTTTGCATTTCTTCGCATTGAATTTTAATTGCCAGACCTTAGACCATTCTTCTAGCTTCTGCAGATCCTTTTTCATGTTTTCCACTCCCTCCCTGGTGTCCACTCTGTTGCAAATCTTAGTATCATCCGCAAAAAGGCAAACTTTACCTTCTAACCCTTCGGCAATGTCACTCACAAATATATTGAACAGTATCTGCCCCAGCAGCGATCCGTGAGGCACTCCACTGCTCACCTTTCCCTCCTCCGAGTGAATTCCATTAACCACCACCCTCTGGCTTCTGTCCGTCAACCAGTTCCTAATCCAGTTCACCACTTCAGGTCCTATCTTCAGCCTGTCCAGTTTATTCAAGAGCCTCCTGTGGGGAACCGTGTCAAAAGCTTTGCTGAAATCTAAGTAGATTATGTCTATAGCACGACCTTGATTCAATTCTCCAGTCACCCAGTCAAAGAATTCAATGAGATTCGTTTGACACGATTTCCCTTTGGTAAAACCATGTTGTTTCGGATCTTGCAACTTATTGGCTTCCAGGAAATTCACTATCCTGTCCTTCAGCATTGCTATCATTACTTTTCCAATAACCAAAGTGAGGCTTACCGGCCTGTAGTTTCCAGCTTCTTCCCTATCACCACTTTTGTGAAGAGGGACCACCTCCGCCGGTCTCCAATCCCTCGGAACCTCTCCCGTCTCCAAGGATTTATTAAACAAATCTTCAAGAGGACCCGCCAGAACCTCTCTGAGTTCCCTCAATATCCTGGGGTGGATCCCGTCCGGTCCCATGGCTTTGTCCACCTTTAGGTTTCCTAGTTGTTCATACATATTCTCTTCCGTGAACGGTGCTATATCCACTCTACTCTCATATGTACTTTTGCCAGTCAATCGTGGTCCTTCTTCACGATTTTCTTCTGTGAAAACAGAACAAAAGTATCTATGTAGCAAATTTACCTTTTCTTCATCATTATCTACATAGCAGTTCGCAGCATCTTTCAGTCTCACAATTCCCTTTTTAGTCATCTTCCTTTCACTAATATACCTGAAGAAATTTTTGTCACCCCTCCTTACCTTTCTAGCTATTTGTGCTTGCGCTTTTGCCAGACGTATCTCTATGACATTTTCCTATGTCATTGATACCCACATGTACCAAGACAGCAAGTGCCACATGAGGTTTGCCACCTTTGCACCAGGTAAGTGACCAAGAAATCCTCATATCCACCAGCCAGCCAGCTAAACTGAGGCTTCCTGTTCCTGTTAGCTCTGCTTTATACTGAAACTATAGTAACTGTAAAATAGCCCTCTTAAATGCTAGCCTATGGAACTGTGACAGGGACTTTATATGCTATGAAAAACTATTCCTTAAACTCCTTTGCTAAGTAAGCAGAGTACCTTAAAATAAAGTCCCTGAGGTTACCTATTTAATTCTAAGTCTACATTTCCCCAAGTTTAAAAACAATTTCCCAGCAAATTCTTACCAATGAAGATCTCTCCCTCTCTGAAATTTTTCTCACAGCACCTGTTCTGGAGTCGGACTCAGGAGAACTCAGCCCTGCCTTACTTATGTGTTTGTGCTTCCTTGGTGATTCACACTGCAATCAGGGTGCCAGTAGGGCCCTTGGAACTTTTTTCTTTAATCAGTTACTGTGGTTTGATAGATAACTGGACAGCTGCCTAAAAGGAAAACTCTTGCAAAAGATTCTCTGTAAAGGTTTCTTTCTCTAGCAAATCATTTAAACAAGATATTCACAAGTATGAGCCTACCTTTCTTTCTGTTTGTATTGATAGAGATGTCTTTGAAACAACTAAAGTTAAAAAGTCTAAACTGAAGCTCCCTGTGCCTATTAGCTGTGCTTTATATACTGATTCTGTAGTAAGTGCAAAATAGTCCCCTTAAATGCTATCCTGTGGAACTGTAATAGAGACTTTATAAGCTAAGAAAAACTATTGCTTAAATTCCTTTACTAAGTGAGCTGAGTAACTTAAAATAAAGTCTCTGAGGTTACTTATTTAATACTAAGTCTACCTTTCCTCAAGTTTAAAAACAATTTCTCTTGATATTCTAGTACTCAACCCAAATGTCATTTGAAATTATTTTCTCAATGTGCTCTTTCCAGGTGCAGGCAATCAAGCTATTGGTTCGCTGGCTCTTAGGCATGAAAAATAACCAGTCTAAATCAGCCAATTCAACGTTAAGGTTGTTGTCCGCCATGCTGGTCAGTGAGGGGGATCTGACAGAGCAGAAGAGGATCAGGTGAGGTGGTTCTCCCTTAATCTTTTCTTGGTTTGAGCTAAATTGAGTCTCAAGTGATTATGGGAGGCATTGATTTAATTCCAGGAGGATTTTTGTTTGCTTTTAATTCAGAAATACTAGCCACATTTCTAGAAGATACAGCAGGTAGTATGTATTTAAAAAAAAATCTTGAAATCATTAATGATCCTTTTACTCTGGGTTTTGCTTCGTCTTTGAAGTCAGATATTCAAAGTTCTTTAAACCAGTCCTTTAAGTAGCCATATCCACCATGCTGGATCTGAGTAACTTGCTAGGGTAAGCATTTTCTGCTAGGTGCACACTGATACATGGGGAAAAGTTTGAATATAGCACATGAGTGGACTTTGGGAAGAAGCTTTATATTATTGGGAATGTGGCTGTAGTAAGACATGACTTTTATATCAGGGATTGTAAATGCATAAGAAATGGAGGTAATTGAGGTACTGCCTTTTTCTTAGGGCTAGGATATGAGTATTAAATTTCATAGGCACACCTTCAATCTTCTGCCCTCCTCCCAGTTAAAAAAAAATGTGCAAATGATTTATTTTATTTTTATTCAATTAACAAACAATATAAACAAGTTTTACACTTGAAAGTAAATAGGTCAGTGCCAAAGAAAATAATAAATGAAAGGATAGTAAAATCTAATATGTGCAAACATTGAACTATGCTTGTTCAAACTGAGTTTTAGTGAATCCCTAAGCAAACGGAAGCTAGCATCTTTTTCCAAATTTTAATGCATAATTATTATTTACTTGTCTGTTTTTACAAATTCAAAATAAGAAAAAGGTGAATATGGCAGGTGTAAAAGAAATGGGCACCCTTTTATTTAGTACTCTGTAACATCATCTTTGGCAGAGATAACAACCTTTCAAATGTCTTCTGTAGCCAGTTTCTCTGTTCTTGCTTTTGGAAAGATTTTCCCACTCTTCCTTGCAGAACTCTCCTAGCTCAGAAATTTCACATTTTATCTTTATTTAATATACCATAAATATGATATCTAAGCGGTTTACCATTGTCAGCAATACTAAAATCGGAGGAGAATGATTAAGACACAGATGGAGGCTTAGTTTAGAAATTGTCCAAAGGAGAAGGTGGTAACTAAGAGAGAATAATTTAAGAGGCTCATGAAGAAGCATGCTCCTTCGGCGTACTGCAGCTGCACTATGAAAATGGAAGTTAAAACATTTCTTTTTTTTCACATAAGGGTCTCAGGTGCCTCGATTGTAAAACTTTTGAAAAATCAAGATGCTTGGTTTTGCTGCATCTCTATTTTTTAGTAGTATATCCCAGAGTAAAGCCCCCAGCAACTTTATAAATTGTGGCAATTTCAGCTCTACAATGGATACTCACAATTGTATTTTCAGTGTTTGGAGTCTAACCATGAACCCTTCTGAATGTAATTTGTGTTGACAGTCAAAGAGAGGACTAGGGTCAAGAAAATCAGCATGAACACATTTTTGCCACCTTTAATTCTGGTTCAGTGACGTAGGTATCAAATGAGTATGTCTCCAAGGGTCTAAAAGCTGCAGTGGATGCTGGGGATACACTGACATCAAGAGGGAATTGGTAGAAACCCTCAGGATCAGACATCCTCCAATTCAATCAGGATTCATCCTCATCCTCACTGATGCTGAGGGTGAGGGTTCATGATGCTGAATAACAGGCAGAGGTCAAAGTGCATCAACTTTGCATCTCATCATAGCATAGCATTGAGAATATAGAAGTATCAAGGTTGTCAGTGTCCTCAAAGCACCCCTGCCATGAAGACTGCTCATCCTCCTCAAATAGTAAATGATAGCAGATTAAGACCCGCATGGTGCTGCTTAGATGCTGTGTCTTTAAGAGAGGGGCTACTTCTTGGAGAGCTTATAATTACTGAGAAGCAGATTTTGGGAGCACACATGATTTGAAACACCGCAAGCCTGAAAGCTAAGCTGTTCTGAATTTATATATTTTAGAATTTGTGTTTGGTTTGATTCATAGATCCTAAACTGCTGTTTTACTTGTGTGTTCCTCTCATTCTGCCTTCCTAGAATGTTTGCTGACTTAGCTCAATCTATCCTATACAGGAGAGAAAAATAAACTTCCTCTCACTAGCAGAGCTGCTTGTCCTATAAAGTGCTGTTTTTTTTGTCTTCCTTAAGACTTTAGTTCTCACTCACCTTCTCCATGGTTTTCATCTTCTATATGGCAGGATCTTTCCATACTGCATCGGACATTAACCTAGAAGCACAATTCATAGGTACCAACAAAGTGAAATGCCTTCTAGGATCCTCAGCTAGCAGGAATACAGTGTATGCACACTTCATTGCTGCATCACTTCATCACTGAGCCAGTTCATCATCACCTGACACTTCATTATGTAGTCAAGCTAAATGTATTCAAATTATATGTGTGGAAAACTTGTAGCAAAAGGGGGGCCCAGCCGACATCTGCCCCTGTTCTTTTGCACCTCTCTAAAACACCTTACACATAAAATTTTCACACGGCTCATATTTAGGTTCAAAAGAACAGCGTTTTCATCACCTTTGCCACTTGATGCCTGCAGACATTTCATTATGTGACACTTCATCACATATTCAAGTTAAATGCATTCAAAGTATTTGCATGAAAAACATGTAGTAAATGGGTGGGGGGAGCATGCTGGTAATTGCAGCTTCTTTGTATGCATATCCAAAGGAAACTGGAAGTCCAGCTCATGGTTGCACTTGTTCTTTTGTGCCTAAATATAAGCCTCGTTAAACACATACTGATGCCACGCACCCCTGATTCTCTTTCCTGTTTTTGGATTGACAAGTACAGCTAGGGTATGAGATCTGGACTCATGATCCCAACCCATACACGGAGCCCAGCTTTCCCATATAGCTATGCAGACATTCCTCCCCCACTCTGAAACTTATTTAAAACTTGACCATAGGCAGTTTGTGAAATTGAGTCCAAATAAGGAGTTCAGATAATTAAAAAGCGTTTTTGGTGTTTAGGGTAACTTCAGGCACGATAGGATTCCCATAACGTTGAGGTGTGTAATTTATTCCGCCAGTACCAAAATGTAAGTGGAGAGCCCTATAACCAATAATTCAGTATGCATTTCAGACCCAGTATAGTTTCCTTGCCCAAAAAAGCGTGTTCCCTCTTCCTCTGGAGCCCGTTAGGGAGGATCTATGAGAGAGTGCTCCCTCCATAGATACACATAGGGGATGTCACAGAAAGCATTGCAGGTAGTTGGCTGAGAAGAGCCACCCATAATGCCCTACATCTTCCTACAAAACCATGGGCATGTGTATTATCCTTTTCCAGGCATTTCAAACAACAAGCAGTAGCTGCACAACCCGCACTAAAGGTTCTACGCTGAGAAATAAATGCATGATGGATCACCCAATATTGATATTCTTGCACTTAGGCTTGATGAACCAAAGTCTGAATCGTTGTGATCAGCGCAGTGCAAAGGCCTACCCACCTCCCCAGTCCAAGCTGCCTACAAAAAAGGATAAATTGTTGGGGGTTAATGTTGGAGCAATAATTTATGAAACCAAGAGATAGATATTTGGCCTAAGACACCACCCTCCAAAAGCCCACAGTCTAGCTGGAAAAAGCTGAAGCAAACTGTTAGGTGGCAAACAATAACTAGCTAGTTGAAGAGGAGTGGCCTAGTGGTTAGGGTAGTGGACTTTGGTCCTAGGGAACTGAGTTCAATTCCCACTTCAGGCACAGGCAGCTCCTTGTGACTCTGGGCAAGTCACTTAACCCTCCATTGCCCCATGTAAGCCGCATTGAGCCTGCCATGAGTGGGAAAGCGCGGGGTACAAATGTAACAAAAAAAAAAAAAAATACCCAAAACAAGTCTGCAGAAGAGAAAACCTGAGCTGCAGCTAATCATATTAGAAAAGAGCCATCTTCTCATAACAAATGCTCTAAATACTCTATGCCCCTCGAATGCCTTCTGCGAAACACCGCATTGTCTAAACCCAGTTGAAAAGCAATATTGCCCACCAGGGGGAGCAGCAATATTTCCCACCAGGGGGAGCAGTAGACTGCTCTGCAGATTCTGATCCTAAAAAGGAAGCAACTCCTGCCATAAATAAGCATGAAGGCTACAGCAAAAGACTTTCTGGCCCACAAGGGAAGCTGAGAACATCAAGCGTGCAACAACACAATCAGATAGCAAGGCTTGAAATACACATATTCAAAAGAAAGATCTGTATAATGCGTAGAGTTAAGCACCCAGTCCCTCAAAAATCTCAATAAACAGTCCTGATTGTAAAGTTTGATATCTGGTACACCCAGCCCCCCCCCCCCCCCCCCCCCCCCCCCCGCCCCATGCCAGTTTCCAAGCATAGAATGCCAGCGCAGGTTAGGTTTCCTGTTGGCCCAAAAGAATGCACTCAACAGCTGTTGCAAAGCCTTAAGGTCTTTGTGCAATAACCGAAGCGGAAGGGTCTGATTAGAGCCATCGCGGGAAAACAATCATAAGATATAATTAGATTCGTCCTAGCAAAGAAAGAGGCAAATATTATGTTTGTGTGTCCTGAAGAAGTTTGCCAACAGTTGAGAGGGGTCCATAGATAAACATATACCCAAATAACAAAAAGATCCTTGCACCCATTTAAGCAGGAAAGATGGGCCCCCAACTCCAGCTCAAGTCTGCCATCCCCACCAATGCTTCCAACTTATTGAGATTCAGTTTGAACCCTCAACATCTCCGTATTCTCTGAAACTCTCCAGTAATATCAGAAGGGACTTCAGGGGTTCTTTCAGATACACCAACAGATCGTCAGAAATTTCTGCAACTTTAAAACTACTACCTCCCATCGAAAACCCCATGATCCCCAAGTTTGCCTGGATCTGCCAAATTAGCAGGTCCAGTGTAAAAACAAAAATGAGTGGGGACAAGGGGCAGCCTTGTCACATTCCTTGGTGAACTCCAAACGCCTTTGATAAGCTGTCATTTGCCCACATTTCAGCGTGAGAGGGAAAGGGAAGGGAAATGGGACTTGATATACCGCCTTTCTGAGGTTTTTGCAACTACATTCAAAGCGGTTTACATATATTCAGGTACTTATTTTGTACCAGGGGCAATGGAGGGTTAAGTGACTTGCCCAGAGTCACAAGGAGTGATTATATAAGGATAAAAGAGCTTGCACAAGACGTCCCTAAAGCCCATAAACCTCAAGTACGCCCCGAAATACACCACCCGATGAAATGCTTTTTCTGCATCAAAACTAATGAGCTTTTTCTGCATCAAAACTAATGAGCAGTGAGGGGGCCCCCTCCACCTTTGCATTTTCCAGTGCTGCAATAGTTTTGCAAATGTTTTTAGAGGCTACCCGCTTACACACAAAACCCACCTGGGGTTCTGCAACCAAAGACGGCAACATCCAAGGTAATCTGTTAGCCAAGATATAACGAATAACTTCACTTTGAAGTTTAACCCTTTAGTGTCCAATGTTCCCATCAATCTGTTCCCATGTGGCTTATTACGGGATCATTGGATACTAAAGGGTTTTTAACAAGGAGGTGGGACAGTAAGATTCTGGCCATTCTGAATCCCAACCAGGCTTCAACAAAACAATGAGTAGACCATACAAAAGGAATCTGGTAAGGAACCAGTGTCAATAATGGAATTAAAAACTATGATAAGAATTGGGACAATATGATCTCTCATCAACTTATGAAACTCGCTCCAGAACCCATCCGGGCTCTGAGAAGACTCTGGCAGATGGCCCACTCCACTTCCTCCTGTTGAATCTGAACATTAAGGCACTCGAGGTCCTAAGAAGTAATCGTGGGGAAATCCAAACTGAAGAGATAATCAGTACTATCCAAGGGCTCCTCCCCTGGAAAGGAATACAAATCAGGAAAAAATGAGTGACGAATATTGACTTCCTAGCTTTGGGTAGAAGGGGTAGAAGGGAGGTCTGGATGGGAGGGGTTATAGGAATGTGAAGATAATTGTGAATGATTGATACTTGGTTATTGTTTGCTGTTGCTAATTATCATATGTAGAACTATAGGGCTTTTTGAAATATTGTCTTCTCAAGGACTATCACTAACCACACCCTCTGCAAAAGACATTACACGATGTGATACCTGCAAGCGAGTCTTCTCTGGAGTAGCCCCCCACATTCTGGAATGCACTGCCTGACAGGCCCCATTTAACACAAGACTATCTCTACTTCAGGAAGCAGGTGAAAGCTTGACTCTTCAACCAGGCCTTTAATGGAAGAAGTTAGTCTCACTCACACACACAAGGAGTGGCACGGGCTGCACATACTGCAGCAGGACATGTTTATCCACTCCTACCCTAGCTAAGGGTCACCTTACTTTCTAACTCTTCTTACTCTCTTACTTATCTCTATGTTCCATCTTTGCTTTACCCTTCACTATCAATTAAAATGCTCTATTACATATTGTGTTGACATTGTAAGTAGTATAATATGCCATACTTTGTATTGTTATTTGAATATTTTTACTGCTGTAACTTCCTATTACTCATGTTTGATCTGGTCTTACTGTACACCGCCTTGAGTGAATTCCTTCAAAAGGGCGGTAAATAAATCCTAATAAATAAAAATAAAAAATAAGTTACAATGATGAATAACCTTGAGAAATAGCAGCGTCCAAAAAGGTACAGGATATAGATGTCCCTATAATGATATATTACAACAAGTGAGAATTCTAAGGTTGTTTCTCGGGAGGAACTTCTGTGTCCTTGAACAAGAATGCCTATCTGCAGTTATAACAAGCTTCATTTGAAAGAATATTATTTTCCTAACTTAAGGCTGATGATTTTTAACTCTGTAATCTCCACAGATTCCTCTTTTACTTCTCCAAACCATCTTTCATTTCCACCATGTAATATATTTCTACTCTCATCACCCACCCAATCACTTAGAGCCCACTATCTTCCTAATCCTAGATTTCCCACTCTCCCACCTTACTCAACTGCTGTTGAATTCCCGAGTCCCCATACTTTTCCCAATCCCCAGTCACTCATCTGTGCTCTTCTGGTCCCTCACCCAGTCTATGAATTGCCACCTAATTGAGTCCCCTGTTCTCCTCCCATCGCCATGTCTTCAGTTTCTACCCTCAAGCCTCCTTCCCTAGCACCTCCCTTTTGCCTTTCTCCCCTTTATCAGCATCCATTCCACCTGCCTTTCCGTCTCTTCCCTTCCAATTGTCTGTCCCCTCCGTTTCTTTCTCAACATCTGCCCCACCTCTCTCTTTGACCCTCCCCCAGCATCTGCATCTTTCCCTAACTGCTGCTTCATCCCCCTTCAGATTAAATAAGTGGCCAGAGTCAATACATCCATTCCATATTGCTCTGTAGCCTAAGCTGTACTCACTGGTAGCTCCTTTCTATTGCTGATCTTGCAAGATCAATGACAGGAAGTTCCAACTGCAAATACTTAGTGTTTACAGTGCCAGCAGAGTGATAGGGAGTGGAGGGACTAACCCGCTGCTCCTCTGGCTAGCAACTGTGAGCTAAAGATAATGGACAGCAATGGAAAGGCAGCTGCAGTGAATCAGCAGTTGGCCCCCACATCCAGTGCTTCGACCCCCTGTCCCCAAGTAATGGTATCCTAAGTGGCCGTATAATTCACCTAGTGGTAGAACTAGCCCCGCATTCAGCTTGTATAAGAGAAGGTAGAAGGGAAATCCTGTTTGATCCCAGATGGTTAATTTTCTAATGAAGCTTTGTTTTTTAAACTATGGGGAGCCAAAAGGGGATTAATTCTGGGGATAGATTTGACCATGCAGTATTAGGAATGAAATAGCCTGATGTGAGCTTCTCCCTTCATGTTGCAAGGCAAAGTCTAATCCTCTATATCACCCTGCTTCCAGCAATAGCACTATACAATCTTAGATTAAAATAATTTTTAAGTGTTCCAATATTTTTACAATGTTTTATTTCTGTTGTACTTTTAGTAAGTCTGACATGTCTCGTCTACGACTAGCTGCTGGGAGTGCCATAATGAAACTAGCACAGGAACCCTGCTACCACGAGATCATTACACCAGAGCAGTTCCAGCTCTGTGCATTGGTCATTAATGTAAGTAGATTGATATGATGATCCTTCAGCCAGTGGCTCTTGCCTCAGTATGCTTGCAGTCTTGACCAGCAGCCAGTATTCCCTTTAGCAATTCCCATGCACAAACACCTTATCCTTTCCAGATCAGGACTTGGTCACTTTCCAGTTCCATTTCTTGGTTGTCTGCAACCAATTATTGGACTGAGTAGGTTTACTTACCTTTTGCACCTAATCAGGTGAACCTAAGCAAGCTCTACACTTCACCACCTGTAACCTTGCTGAGAAGAGCAGGTGCTTCATTATGTGCAAAAAGGTTCTTGGTACATTTCCTTAAGGGTTGTACTCTCTCTATTTTATGTAATGTAGTAATTCATTAAAGAATATATTTATTGAAATGGCTTGTTTATTTTAACTACTCAGGCCCCACAATAGTGTAAAGAAATGTTTCCATTTTCAGAGGTCATATTCCACTTCAATAAACATGCAGCACATAGTTTTGGATCATGTTCATTTCTTTGTCTTAAAGTTCCACTCTTAGAGCCCAATGCACTAACTCCACGGAAAGAGCCCTTCCTTTACCGATCCCTTAGCGAATCGGTAAAAAACGGACATTCATGAAGGAAATCGCATGCAAATGAGCTGCTCGCTGTTAGCTCATTTGCACGCGATTTCCTTCCTAAGGAGGGGAAGCCAGTCGGCCAGCTGAGCATGCTGAAGGGGCATAATCAAAAGCTAAATCCTCTCTCACAGTCTGCATTGTAAGCTTGATAAGTGTCACGAACATCCAGTAATTTAGCAAACTGTTCAGCTGCTGTTTGAAAATTAGTACTGTATGTTCTCAAACATTTGTACTAGCCAACCTTTCATTTTCCCACTTATAAGAAACTTCTGAATATTGTTTCCAGAGTTCCTTTCCAAAAGAGGTTTAATCTTTATTTAACACATTCCTGCAGAGAGAGAAGATGTGAACTTAGCTGGTTTTATTTGCTTGAGATTACATTTTGGTTCCCTTGGGGTATTACACTTGGGGGTTGCCAGGTTCCTCCCTCTCACACCCGTCTTTTGAGAGGGTGAACTTGTACCTTGGTCCCTATCCCCAGTTCTGGGAGGTGGCTCGAGTGCCCTTTTGAGAGTTCCATCAGCATAGGGACGCAGGAAGAGAGAACTGTTTGGAGACAGGAAGCTTTCAGAACTGGGCTGAGCCGCATTTTTGGTGAGATGAGTGCATGCTAGCAGGCAGTTGAAATTGGAGCCAGATACTGGACGTATATCACTGGAGCATGGAAATTGCTGTATCAACTGTGGTTCTCACTGGGCTGCAAGGACAAGAAGCAGTTCATTTTCTGGAGCTAGTGGCTCTGTTCTGCTTCCATGTCAGATCCTTCAGTGCCTTCTCAGAGGGCACTGGCTGAGGTGCCAGCTGCATTAGGTGCAGGGAACTTGATCTTCAGAAAGTTCAGGATTGCCTGAAGTCCCACTGATTTTTATGCTTTTGGTGGAGGAACCGCAGGTGGCAGGTTTGCCTTAGTCTGCTTCAGTTTTAGAAAAAGCCACTATTTACCTGTGGAGATCCACACAGATTTCAAAGGGGCATGGTTTGGCCAAGCTCAAGAATATGTGAGCCTTTCCCAGTCTACTAGGGGAATAATATGTATACCAAGCATTTTCAAAGTCTGCTTTTTATACCTGCCCTGAAGTGTATGAAAGTGCCAATAAAGGGGCAAGTGCAAGTATTTCCCATGTCTAAACTCCCCTACAGCCAAGAACCCCCTTACCCCTGATCTCATCTCGGCAATGTAGCTGTGCTAACCGATTAGTGCAGAACATGCCCACCATCTTCCCCCAGACATTCTCCCATCCCTCTAACCTCCACACCTAGCATCTAGTATGGGCAAGGAGCAGTTTCCAATTTCTCTTATCCCACTGGGTCACTGGGTGCCATTTGACCCCTAATGATAGCATCATAGTAGGAAACACTCAGCCTTATTTGGTAGCTTGACCCCTCGCTGTAGTACCTTTACTGCCAGGGATTGACTGGTGCCATTTTGCACCTGGCAACCAATGGAATAGGAGTGTCTGGGAATCACTTTCCCCTAGTAGACACCAAGGAGACCCTGTAAGAACTAGGAATGGGGGAGGGTCTAGCCTGTCAGAGTTGGATCTGGGGTAAGGGGTTCTTGACCTTCAGGAGCAGTGATGTTAAAAAGCTGCTGCCATGCACAACTGGGGAGAGTAAGACCATCTTTTTTTGTCAGTTGTAGTGTTTTTGTTTTTGTTTTGTTTTTTTTTGGGGGGGGGGGGGGTTGTTTGCTTGTTTTTTTAAATTATTGTTCCCGCTGGACGTGCTGGCTTGTATTTGCTGTTGTCCTGCGAGGTATTTTACAAGAGACTCCTTGTTTGGCAGAGCCTTTTATAAAATACCAGATGAGTTGATCATGTCACAGTCTGGACATCTCCATTCCTGTCTCAATATTCTATACAAAATGCAATTTGATGCTATGTGTATTTAATTTTAAAACATTTCTTGCCTGGAGTACCCTAGTAATGAGGTGTATCATAAATGTTTAAAAAGATATAAGTAGACTTGGTTAATAATAGTACATAGCCTCTGCCTGTTTTGTAAATTTAGTGCTTCTCTTGCACAAAGCATCCCTAAAGGTTTTTATGTCACCCTATTGGTTACTGCTGCAGGATGAGTGTTACCAGGTGAGGCAGATCTTTGCACAGAAGCTGCACAAAGCTCTGGTGAAGTTGCAGCTCCCATTGGAGTACATGGCAATCTTTGCCTTGTGTGCCAAGGATCCTGTGAAGGAGAGGAGAGCGCATGCCAGACAGTGCCTGCTGAAAAACATCAGTATACGCAGAGAATACATCAAGCAGAACCCCATGCCCAACGGTGAGTATTTTACACAAGCAATTGCTTCCTTAATAATAAATGCTCAGTTTGCAGGCTGGTATTACACATGTGTTTGATAATGAGAGAAACCCAAATGCTTTCAGGGTTAGTGTAATGTAGTTCAGCTTCACTGTAGCTTAACTATATGATTGATACTAGTATACCAGATAAGAATTACACATGGAAGTGTACTAAACAAAAGAAATGTTTTTGGATTGAATTCAACAATGCATCATCAAATCCAGTTTTGTTTTCCATTATAAAAATATAATTTGTGTGATGACATTTATCCAGACAGTATTTTCATTTGTATCCACCCATTATTGCTCTCGTTGGCAGTTCACAAATGTACATAAGAACATAAAAATAGCCATGGTCAGACCAATGGCCTATCAAGCCCAGTATCCTGCTTCTAACAGTGGCCAATCCAGGTCACAAGTACCTGGCAGAAACCTAATTAGTAGCAACATTCTAGGTTACCAATCCTGGTGCAAGCAGTGTCCATTTCAATAACAGAGTGTGGACTTTTCCTCCAGAAACTTGTCCAAACCTTTTTTAAACCCAGATATTCTAACCGCTGTTACCATATCCTCTGACAGCGAATTCCAAAGCTTAACTATTCGTTGAGTAAAAAAATATTTCCTCCTATTTGTTTTAAAGGTATTTCGATATAATTTCATTGTCCCCTGGTCTTTGTACTTTTTGAAAGAGTGAAAAATTGATTTACTTCTACCTGTTCTGCACCAGTCAGGATTTTATAGACCTCAGTTATAACCCCCACCCCCAAAGCCATCTCTTTTCCAAGCTGAAGAGCCCTAACCTCTTTAGCCTTTCCTCATACAGGAGGAGTTCCATCCCCTTTATCATTTTGGTCACTCTTCTTTGAACCTTTTCTAATTCCACTATATCTTTTTTGATATACGGCGACTAGAATTGAATGCAACACTCAAGGTGAGGTCGCCCCATGGAGCGATACAGAGGCATTATATTCTTGGTCTTATACATACACATATACATACATACATTCAAACATTATCTACTCACATAAATATCCTCTCTGTCACCTCTGGGGAAACATTTCTCACTCTTGTTCTGCTTCTGGTGCATGGACAACTTTCAGAGGTCTCCCAAAATGCTATTGCTCTTCAGCTATAGTTGGAGTTCATGGAAATATACTTGTTTAGTTTCATATACAGGATCACCAGTGAGGGATTTTTGGTCCTGTGTCCCAAATGTTCTTCTGATTTTGTAGCATAGTGCTCTGAGACTTCTCCCTCCATGGCAGACCAATTAAGCAGTTTTTGCTGTTTTACAGTGTTTTGTCATCAAAAGCACAAAATAATTCTTTCACTGAAAAAAAACCAAACCTATAAAGGCTTATAATTCAGTACTGAAATAAGAATTAAAATTTTGTCCTGTAATAGTGTTGCATCTATATTCTGGGAAATTCAATTTAACTTTTAAAATAATCAAGTATATTTTGGATATGTATTTAAAAAATAAATGTGAAAACTTTGGATGACAGGGTTTTCCAAGTGTGCTGCTAGGGACCTTCTGCCAGGCTTGGTTTTCCCTAAAGATGCACACAGGCAAACAATTTGTGGTTCATTTTCAGAAACTTTGGTGCTTTTTTTTCCCTGATTTTCATTAATGTTTTTTGGTTTATTTCACACATTTGTGTTAAGATTTTTTTAACCCACATAACATTAGAACATTTTAACACATGAAAATCATTTGTACATGTGTTAATTTATAGTGTAATGTGTATTAAATCATTTTGCAAGCACTCAACTTGTTAAGATGCCCTGAACCAATTGTGTACCTCTAATTCTCACTATAACCAAAATACGTCATATCCACTTAAGCACTTGGGTATTAAATCAAAGAACCCAAGCCTAGCTGAGTTTGGGGAGCCCTGCTTTTTGCTAAATAATGCTTTTTATTGCAGAGAAGTTGCTATCCTTGCTGCCAGAGTATGTCGTCCCCTACATGATTCACTTACTGACGCACGATCCAGATTTCACAAAACCACAGGACGTGGATCAGCTGCGTGACATCAAAGAGTAAGTGTTGGACAGGCAGCAAGTCTAAAACAAAAGAATGTACCTTTTTGATATTGCCCTTTAACTCTATCCTCAGCACCCTGTCAGAGTTAATCCCTTGGTCACCTGAAGAGCTCTGTCCAACACTGCTCACTCCTAGCCTGCCTCTGTACATATGCCCGTACACTGGCATCCTTCCATCTACCAAGTGCCATGCTCCACAATTTACCCGATGGTCCTTAGGGATACTGTGATCCCTGTAAACATCAGGGGTAACTAGTCCAAGCACAATAGTAGGATCACCCAGCAACTTGCTGCTCTAGGTCACTTTTCATTCATAGGAAAAGGGCCAGTAAACCTAAAAGGTTTATCAAAGAAAGGAGGATAAGTTTAATAGGGGAGGAGAGGAATGGGGTGAGGTTGAAGTTGTATGTGCTGAAGAACCAATGGGTACATACCTAAAGATAGCAGTTCTATGGGGGTGGAATGGGGAAGCGAGAGGTTTAGAGGGAAGAAATGAGACATTTGTTCTGTGAAATTTGGTTATGTTTTAGTAGAGGTTATTGGGGTAGTAAGGACCTTGGGGTTAAGGCATGAAACTATGTAGCTTTGTTACTAATTTTACTGTCTGATTGGTTCCTTTTTTCCTTTTGACTCAATAAAATGTTTATTGAACCAAAAAAAGAAGACAGCAAATTGAGGTGGTGGGGGAAAGAAGGAATAACATTACCTAGAAATGTTTGCTTTAACTGGCTCGAGCACAAAGAGGTTCTGATAATAGCCGAGCCACAGAATACTGTTCAGAAGTGGCATAGGGGCTCATTTTCAAAGCACTTAACCTTCCAAAGTTCCATAGAAACCTATGGAACTTTGGAAGGCTAAGTGCTTTGAAAATATGCCTAATAGTGTCCTGACGTAGGTCTGATCAACTGTGCTGCTCAGTCATAATTGAAGTTTTTCTTGGTGGATACTTAGACTTGATCTGTCTTACTAGTTATAACCCAGGAGACTGGGTCCCTGACCAGTAATACTGTTTTGTGGACAAGCAGGATGTGTTAACCATACCTCGGATGGAGCCAAACTTTTGCTTTCTTACAGCCCAGAAAAGTTTTCTAGGTTTTTCTGGGCAGCATGCATGAACTCTTCACCTTCATTCTCCTACTATAGGTCTCTGTATGTTTCATTCACCCAGCCAACAACCGGGCTTTACTAGCTCTCCACAAAAATTATTAAAAAAAAAAAATGTTTTCAAACAGTGATGATTTCAGGGGAAAAATGACCACCAGGTCAGGAAACAAAGAAGATCAATAACTAAAAAAAACATAAACACTTTTTTTTCCACTTAACAAACCTTGGCATTTTTTGGTGAAAACATCAGATCCAAAACTGGGATTCAAAAAGTGCCCAAAATATATGTATGTTTGTTTTTAAATGAACACAATAAACACACGTGATCAGTGTATATGATGCTTGGGTTCCTCTCAAGTCAGATCCTGCTCAAGGTGTGCTAAAACGTTATCCGCTGTCAGCATCAAAAACTGTGCATCTTGGCATATTGCCGCTTGTACACAAGACGCACAGTTTTTGATGCCGTTCGTAACATTTGCCAAAGATCTTTTTCAAGATCAATTGTTGGTATCATTACCCAAGAAACACAATATTGGAGATTTCCACATATGTTTATGTAGAAAAGACTCCTGAGGCAGGCACTGTACTGTGTTAAGACTTTGAACAATAAAACTTTTTTTAGACCCAAGATTGTTGTCCTGGTCTCTTGAGCTTCTGGTGTGCTTCCCACTACCTTCTTGCTTCTAAAAATTATACAAGAGCATATTACACCCTCTGCATCCTAAGCGCAATCTGCACAACTCAATAGTCTAAGTATTTAAGTGTTAAGTATTCAAGCGGGGATTAAACTGTCATCACAAACAGCCTTGTGATCCCTTCAGCTCACTTTCTGCCCAAACTGTTTTGTTTGCAACATAGTCATGCTGTGAGCCAGCACTTGGTCGATGGAAGAATCATCACTCCCTAACATCTCAACCAGAGCGCAATCTCCTGGGCTTCAATTAACACCCTCTTCTCCAAAAGCAGAATCCCCGCCAAAAGATTTCATCTATTCAAAGTTTCTGCAAACTTTAACAAACACTCTAGCGTTGAAGCACTGTAAGTAACTGGACCCCCAAAAATGAAATACGTGGTATTTTAAAATACCCTGATACTCTTAAGAACCACAGTATCCATTCCAATACACAGAGTTCTACTAGATGTGTGGAAGACATAAAGCAAACACCATACTCAAGACCCACTGATACAAAACCGTAGAACTGAAGTACCAAATCCAACTGGCCCCATGACATGAAAATTTATAGCTTCCACACAACTCTTTAATTGTAGATTGGGCAATGAAAGAGTCAAAAAGCTCTTGTCCATTGTGAAACTATGGGGGGTTTCTGAGCGCCAGCTATCCTGAGGGAAACTTCGGAGGGAACCAGCTACTAGACAGTTCGATTAGCCTTTCGCCCCTCTACCTAGGTCGGACAACTGATTTGCACGTCAGGACCATTGTGGACGGGGGTCACGTGATGCCTGCTACCTAGAAGGCAGCAAAGAAGAGAGGCTCCGCAATCCACCTACCTATATCTGCTAACAGTACCAGACTAACAGGCTGTGGTTCGGAGGAGAGTCGTGGTTAGGGAAGAGGACTTACCTTGGCAGCCGATCGAGGGAGTCCCTTGCGAGGTATACCCACCAGAGCCCGCAAAAAATCGTCTAAACCAACGAGCAGCCGCATGGATAAAATGGCGGGGGAATCATCTAAACAGACAACCCTGGCGATTCCAACAACAGACTTGGCGCAGGAGATCTCCCGCTCTGTATCGGCAGCACTGGAGGACAAATTAAACAAATTGCAGTCTGCTGTGGACGAGATAAATGAGAAGTTTGACTCGCATACAACTCGCATCGCGGAGGTGGAACACCGGATCTCCGCCAGAGAAGAGGAGGCGCAGGCCGTTGCAGCGCAAGTCGCCACTCTCCAAAAGAACATCACGGAGTTGCAAGAGAAGGTAGAAGAGCACGAAAATCGGGCTCGACGAAATAATTTGCGGGTGATCGGGCTGCCTGAGACCGTGTCCGACAAAGGCCTGTATGACTTCTTTGTAAAATGGCTACCAAACCACTTAGGCCTGGCGGAACAGGAGGGCTATTTCTGCTGCGATAGAGCACACCGTATTGGAGCACGAGGCGAGGGGAATACAAGACCCCGGACGGCAATAGCCCATTTCATAAACTGGCAGGCGAAGGAGAGGATTTTAAAAGCGGCAAGAATGAAGGAGGCGCTCCTCTACGAGGGGCATCGCTTGATGCTATTTAATGACTACTCCATGCGCGTGGCCCTCATGAGGAAGGCAATGGCGCCTATCTGTACTGCCCTTTACAAAAGGGGGTTCAGATTCGCGCTGCTTTATCCGGCCAAGCTGCGGGTCTGGGTGGATGGGAAGACTCAGCTGATAAACGATGTGGCTGGAGCGAAGGTTTTTTTGGAGAAATGCAATCAGGAGAAGGCTGCAGGACACCCAGAACCAGAATAGCAGAGAGCTGTGGACAGGGATGGTGAGGCCTGCTACAGAGAGCGTTGTCTCCATATTGGCAAGGGGACTGTGGACATTTTGCCTGGCTTCGAGAGGCTAAGAAATGAACAATGTCTACTAATATAGCAGGAAGCCAGAGCACAACCTACACTTAAGACCCTGGGAGAAACGGAGTGGGGCCAAGTGCAGTACCTGAGAGAAAATGTTTGCCTGATCATCTATGTGAATATGTTTCTGTTTTTTCCTTTTTGGGGTTTGCTGGACAGTTATGAGATAATCACAGTTAAAAAGGGAAAAAAAGCATAGTTTGGTATTGTTCTGAATTAAACTAGTTAGGGTGGGGGGAGGGGTTGGATGTTCTCTCTTTAAGCTGTTGTGGGTAGGTGAAGGATGTGGGGAAGTACTTTGGGAGGGAGAGGGGGCAGACAGGAGATGGGGGGCAGGGGGGAGCGAGGGAGGGATGAGGGTGGGGAGGGGAATGAGTGTGTGTGTGATTGGTGTGTGGAAGTGAGTGGAAGGGGGGTGGGTAGGGGGGGAGTAAAGGGAACACAAAATGGAATTAAGATTCAGGCTCTGATCCAAGGGGGAGGGGGAAGGAGAGGAGTGTGGGAGAGAATTGGAAGGTCTCTGAAGGGACAGCGAGAGGGAATTCACTGGCTTAGCTGGGAGGCCAGTGTATGGAATACTAACATAATGATAACAAGTAATCCCCACTCTGGTGCCAATGGTTAATTTGAAAGTGGTCACTCTTAATGTAGATGGGCTTCATTCCCCGGTTAAGAGAACTAAAGTGCTCTCCTGGCTGAAAAGGGAGAGATCTGACATAGCTTTCCTCCAGGAGACACATTTGAACATAACAGAACACCAAAAACTCCGGAGGAGTTGGGTAGGAGAGGTAGAATATGCTTCATACAACTCTAAGCAAAGGGGGGTGGCTATTTTGATACATAAGCAGCTGCCCTTTAAAACACAGAAAGTGATCTCGGATAAGGAGGGTCGATATGTGCTTGTACTGGGAGACCTCTGGGGACAGAGTATTTTACTGTGTAACATTTATGGACCCAACATTTACTCCCATAGATTCTTCTCAGAATTAGTGGCTAAAGTGGTGCCCTTCCCGGATTGTCACATAGTGATGGGGGGAGATTTTAACTGTGTAGCGGACCAGACGGTGGATTGTAAACCCAGGAAGCTAAGGGGGGGGAATTGGGGGAGCAGAGGGGTCAACTTTTTATCATCCCAGCTAGGGCTTGTGGATATTTGGAGGCTTTTGCACCCACACAATAGTGAATTTACCTTCTATTCCCACCCGCATAACACCTACTCCCGGATTGATTATCTGCTCACTACACCATCTCTGCTTTCTAGGTCCTCTCATGTTCACTTAGTGGATTGTGTCCTTAGCGATCACTCAGCAGTTACTATGACGATATCCTTTGTGGGGGGAAGGGGAGAGAGGGTGTGGAAGTTTCATCCTTCACTGTACCATGACAAAGAATTCAGGGAATACATACGAACTAAGTGGATAGATTATCAAACATATAATCAAACAGCGGATGTAGATGTGGGCATGTATTGGGAAGCATCGAAAGCAGTGATGAGGGGTCACATAATAGCCTACACTGCGGGGAAAAAGAAGGAAAGAGAGGCAGACCTGCTGCGACTGTCTAATGAATACCATCAATTGAGAAGAACACATATAGGTACTATGAATGCAAGAGATCGCTCATGCATATTAGAGGTTAGACATCAAATAGACGAAATCTTGAATCAGAGGGCGCAACGGGATATATACTTCCAACGCTTTAAACTATTTAAATGGGGGAATAAAGCTGGGAAACTATTGGCAGCACTGGTCAGGCCATATCGTAAAAGGCAAACCATCACAGCTATCAGGGAGAGAACACACCACAGATAAACATATTACACAGCAATTCGTCACCTACTACAGCTCCTTATACGGGGCAAGAGGGTTTGACTCCGAAGCATGCGAGGGTTTCTTTCAAGATATTTGTATACCTACACTTACACATGATCAACTACAAACTCTTAATGGTCCTATAGTGGAACAAGAGATCAGACAAGCCATCAAGTCTTTAAAGCTGACCAAGGCGCCAGGACCAGATGGCTATGGCCCAGAGTATTACCGAATAATGGCGGACTTGGTGGCGGGCCCCCTGGGAGCTTGGTTCAATGGGATAGTGGATAACAACTTACCTATACAAAACAATATGGCCCATATAGTACTAATACCGAAGCCGGGCAAAGACTTAACTCAGGTGGGCTCTTACCGACCCATTTCATTGCTAAATCAGGATATTAAAATCCTGGCTGCTATAATGGCTCGGCGAATGAACGGGGTGGTCTCTTCTTTAGTTCATGAGGACCAAGTGGGATTTGTCCCGGGAAGGCATGCCTCAATGAATATCATGAGAGCCCTCCTGGCTATACAGGAATGTAGGGGCAGAGGGGGCTTGGAAATGATTGTGGGGCTTGATATAGAAAAAGCGTTCGACAGCATTTCGTGGCAGTATTTGTTCTGGGTCCTGAACCGTTATGGCATAACAGGGGCATACATATCTTGGATTAAAGCGCTTTATACCCTCCCTGTGGCCAGACTGCTGCTCAATGGCACACTTAAAGAGAGCTTCCCCTTACAACGGGGAACCCGGCAGGGATGCCCCTTGTCACCGCTCCTCTTCTTGCTAGCTATAGAACCGTTAGCTATAACAATTAGGGGAACTAGGGCCATACGGGGGATCAGGGTGGGCAAAAGGGACTTTAGAGTAAATCTATTTGCAGATGACATTTTAGTATACCTGGCTAATGGGCCTAGAGACCTCCCCCGGGTGCTGGCAATAATAGGTGATTTCGGGGACATGTCGGGGCTGCGGGTCAACTGTTTAAAATCAGAAGTGCTCCCATTATCAGGAAGCACTGCAGACCCGGGCTGGTCGGGATTGCCAATACCCCTAGCGCGAGGATATTTTGGAATCTTTCTTAATGTTAATACATTGATATTCTACAAAAAGAATGTGGTTGATATATTAGAAAATATCAGGAAGCTGTGTGACAGATGGAAGCACTTGCCGCTTTCTCTGATGGGCAGAATAGCCTTAGTTAAAATGGTTTTACTGCCAAAGATCTTATACCCCTTACAAGCGGCCCCCATATGGCTGTTACGGAGAGACGAACGTTTATACCGATCTATCATACGTTCCTTCATCTGGCAGGGGAGGGGAGCACGGATAGGGCACCAGAAGCTCTCTCTGAGTAAGAACGTGGGAGGCCTGGCACTGCCTGAACTACGCCTATATAACGTGGCGGCACTTATGCGATTTATTTTTGAGAGAATGACGGGAACTTACCGGTTTTTGGCGAGCGGAGGACTGGAGGATTGGAGTGCCCCATGGTCATTCATAAATCTAATACATATGAGGCCTAGTAATATATATGATACAGCAGGAAGACTGGCCTTTCTGCAGCCTCTGCGAAGGGCGTGGGCCTGGTGGAGAGGGCATCAGAATCGAGCACCAGAGGCATCCCCCTTCCTGGGGATGGTGGGCAATGCAGATTTCCCGGCAGGCCTAGGATATTCTATATTTGACAAGTGGAAGGAGAGGGGATGTGTGATGATGGTCCATCTTATGGCACAAGGGCAGGAGCAGTTAGAATCATTTGATCAGCTGAAGGAGAGGTGGGATTTCCCCAATAAGCATTTACTACAATATCTTCAAGCACGGCATTATTATACTTCTTTACAACGGACACATGGAGACCGATGGCTGTGGGGGCCAATGGACAAGATTCTATTGCGTATACCGTACAAGGCGAACAGCCTATCCACATGGTATAAAATATTGCAGATGCATAGGCCTCTGGGAGGGATGGAAAGATTGATGGATCAGTGGAACAGAGAGTTGAATAGGAACTATACTATTAAAGAATTTAGTAAGCTTTTCTCCAATATCTATGACATGGTTAAAGTAGCAGATCTGCAAGAAACTCAATACAGGATATTGCACCGAGCATACATTACAAAGGCTAAGGGGGCAGTCATGGGCCTCTGGGGAGAGGGTCAATGTACCAAATGCCAGACAGGGTGGGGGACTTTTATTCACTCTTTTTTAGAATGCCCGTCTCTTTCACTGTGGAACCAAGCATTTCAGGTGATTAAAGAAGTCACAAACAGGCAAATAGAGTGGGATTATGCAACCTTACTGTTGGGAGACCAAGACCTTCTGATTGCCCAGGGCCTTCCTAAGTCACATAGGAGATTTATATATACATCCTTCTTATTGATCAAAAAGACCATTTTACAATTTTGGATACAACCAGAACATCCCCCGGTAGAAGTGTGGTATAATAAAATGAGAATGGTGGGTGAGAATGAGTGCCGTATCTATGCCACCTCAGCAAAGCTTACCACCAGGCAATATCATGGTCTGTGGACAGCCTGTTTAAAAGTGTTATCTTTACAGGGCAATGAGGGAGGGGGGGGGGAAGGGAATGGGAGGGTATGAGGGGAGCGTTTGGGATAGATGTTGAGTTCTGGTGTGGGATAAAGTGGTGAACGTGAAGTATGATTGGGGAAGGGGAATAAAACAGAAAATGCAGTGTGTAGTGCGAACCAGGCCGATGATTTATGGTTAGATGCTTTGTAAGCTTCAAAATAGAATCTTTATGTGTTACTGTATACACATAACTGGAAGTTTTGGATATGTCTGTGCGAGCACTGCTGTACTGTGTTAATAAAAATAAATATAAAAAAAAAAAAGGACCATTGCGGACTTCTAATATTCTTTCAGGAAAATTTTCTGGATATTGTAGGAAAGCAGGTCTCTCAAATCAGAGGAACAGTATATTAGTTCCAGCTGAAGCAATACTACATGTCATAGCTCGGGGGTAGGTGAGCCTGTTGGTCACAGTCAGGTTCATACTGCCTACCCAATGCAAAGGCTAGGCAGGCCTCAGCAGGCGAATCAATCCCCGACAAGGACCAGACCATAGAGTAGCTCTTAAAAGAACCCTGAAGGGTACCCCGACAAGTTGGAGCAGAGAGTGGCTCTTAAGAGAGACCTTGGGAGGTGGCCCAATGTAGTCGAGGCCAGAAAGTAGGTGGAACAAGGCACAAACTGGAACACGGCTGAAGGCATAGACTGGAACAGGGCTGCAACAGGATGGAAGACACAGACTGGAACAGGACTGAAAACAGAGGCCTCTCACACTAGACCAGGCTAGGCAACCCGTTGCAAAGGCACTAGCTGGGAGTCAGGAACTTCTTTATGTACTGCAAGATGGGAAGTGATTACATCAGCCAGCGCCCTCTTGCAGGGCTATAAAGAAAGTGCAAGATTTCCAGGAAGTGAAACAGATTCTTCTGGCATGGAATGCTGCTGGAGACCACGGAAAACAGGTGAGGGGTGTGACACTACAACAGCATTTTAGAAAAAGAATTGCTATTCCATCCTTCCCCACAACCAAATAGGATTTCTGTTTTTAAGAGTTGGAAGAATGTTGAAAACAACTCACAAGAGCAGTATTCAAGTCTTATGAGCCATCTTGTACAGTGGCAGTAGGAATTAGTGCATGTGGACATCTCCCGCCAAAGTGGGAAATTCTCCCTCTGAGACACACTGCCACAACCGCAACGCCGCCACTGCTGCTGCTTCTCCTGATGAGCAGCGGCAATAAAACCACAAAAAGCAAACACGGTGCTGCAGCCTTTAGGCATGCACTGTTGGCTCCGCTGGTTCTCTGCCCCCGCTGATGTCAACTTCCCGTTCTGGGGCAAGCAAAGAACCAGCAGAACTGATAGCGCATGTCTGTAGGCTGTGGCCCCGCGCTTGCTATTTGTTGTTTTTCCGGGGCCGCTGCTGCTCATCGGGAGAAGCAACAGTAGCCAGGAAACAGAAGATACCAGGGGGAAGGGGGACGTGGAGATAGGCAGGAGATGCTGAATGGAGAGAGGAGCAGCAGCGGCGGCAGCGGCGGCAGCAGCAGCAAAGCAACAGAAAGCAAACGTGGAGCCACAGCCTTCAGGCATGCACTGTTGGCTGTGCCGGTCCTCTGCGCCCACTGATCTCAACATCCCGTTCTGGGACATTGAGAGAACTGGCAGAGCCAACAGTGCTTGCCTGAAGACTGTAGCCTCACGCTTGCTATTTGTTGTTTTGCCGGGGCCGCTGCTGCTCATCAGGAGAAGCAGCAGTGACCAGGAAACAGAAGATACCAGGTGGAAGGAGAAGGGGGTGTGAAGAGAGAGGCAGGAGATGCTGAATGGAGAGAGGGAAGGAAAAATGATAGAGTGGGAACGCTGGATAGAAGAGGAGTAGAGTGAGAGATGATGAGTGGAAATATGGGAACAGGAAGTGGGGAACACGCTGGATGGAAAAGGGCTGGAGAGAGCGAATATGCTGGGTAGAAGGATAGATGGTGAAAGAGGGAAGATGCTGTGTGGAAGGAGGGTGAGAAAAAGGGAAGATGCTGGAAGGATGGGGACAGAAAGAGGGAGACGAATGGGAGGATGCAGAGGACACACTGGAAGGATGGAGAGCGAAAGAGGGAAGACACTGGATGGAAGGGGAAGAGGGCATTGAGGCTGAATGGAAGGGGAGAGAAGGTGGGCAGAAGCTGGATGGAAGGGGGAGAGAAGGTGGGCAGAAGCTGGAGGGAGAGAAATGGAGCTGAAGCTGGATGGAAGGGAGAGAGAAGGTGAGCAGAAGCTTGATGGAAAGATAGGACTCAGTACTATCAGCAGCGACAACAGTGGGGGGAGACTTCACAGGAAATATGTAGCCTATGGGCGCCATGGCCCGAGAAATTTTGGGAATTACTGAGATACACAATCCGTGTCCTATACTTCTACGGTAGACAGCTTCACCCTACCACAATATGCACAGGTTGTAGAGCCGTTTCTACCTACTTAAAGTGTATTAAACTTGCTGGAACCTAAGCTTAGAAGTCAACCACACAAACCCACACACCATCCCCTAGTCAGCTGTAAACTGACTGAAGGAACTACGATAGGAACATGAAGGTGGAGATATCAGACATGCTTAGAAAAATCCTCTATATATTTCTGGGCTCTAGGACAGCAAATGTCCAAGTTTGGCTCTGTTGAATTTTATCACCCATGTGTGGTTGACTTATCCTGCTGTCCACAGAGAAGTTCTGTTAACTGGTAAGTAACCGCACTTTGTTGGTAATATGTTTATAGAACTTCACACTGTACCTAACATTCTGCAGGCACCTTAAGAAAGTGGAGGTCCAAATCTCATTTTATATTAAAGCAGCAGTGTTAACCCTTTCATTCATCATTACCACAAGACAGCCCACCAAACAATGTATCAGTCAAGATGTCGCCTGCATTTTAACTTAAGAATTTATAAGAGAAAGGAATTCTTACTGAGGAATCATAACATGAACATAAGTTCCAGTTTTGCCACATACTTCATCACACAGTGTACACTGCTGCAGGGTAATGTGGAAAATAACAGAAGTGGTTTTAAAAGGGGATTTATGTAAATTTTTGGAAGACAAGCAAATTATGGGCTATTTACGAGGTTGCAACACTAGATTCAGCTAGAAATTGAAAGAGTTTATAAGTGAATAGATATCTCTATGCAGGCCTAAATTTTGCTGTCCAGATTTGCAAAATATTGTTCTGCAAGGGTAAGGGTTGATTTTTTTCAGATAACCAGGCTGTGTAAATTAGTCAATTCTCAAGTATACAGTGGTGGAAATAAGTATTTGATCCCTGGCTGATTTTGTAAGTTTGCCCACTGACAAAGACATGAGCAGCCCATAATTGAAGGGTAGGTTATTGGTAACAGTGAGAGATAGCACATCACAAATTAAATCCAGAAAATCACATTGTGGAAAGTATATGAATTTATTTGCATTCTGCAGAGGGAAATAAGTATTTGATCCCCCACCAACCAGTAAGAGATCTGGCCCCTACAGACCAGGTAGATGCTCCAAATCAACTCGTTACCTGCATGACAGACAGCTGTCGGCAATGGTCACCTGTATGAAAGACACCTGTCCACAGACTCAGTGAATCAGTCAGACTCTAACCTCTACAAAATGGCCAAGAGCAAGGAGCTGTCTAAGGATGTCAGGGACAAGATCATACACCTGCACAAGGCTGGAATGGGCTACAAAACCATCAGTAAGACGCTGGGCGAGAAGGAGACAACTGTTGGTGCCATAGTAAGAAAATGGAAGAAGTACAAAATGACTGTCAATCGACAAAGATCTGGGGCTCCACGCAAAATCTCACCTCGTGGGGTATCCTTGATCATGAGGAAGGTTAGAAATCAGCCTACAACTACAAGGGGGGAACTTGTCAATGATCTCAAGGCAGCTGGGACCACTGTCACCACGAAAACCATTGGTAACACATTACGACATAACGGATTGCAATCCTGCAGTGCCCGCAAGGTCCCCCTGCTCCGGAAGGCACATGTGACGGCCCGTCTGAAGTTTGCCAGTGAACACCTGGATGATGCCGAGAGTGATTGGGAGAAGGTGCTGTGGTCAGATGAGACACAAAAATTGAGCTCTTTGGCATGAACTCAACTCGCCGTGTTTGGAGGAAGAGAAATGCTTGCCTATGACCCAAAGAACACCGTCCCCACTGTCAAGCATGGAGGTGGAAATGTTATGTTTTGGGGGTGTTTCTCTGCTAAGGGCACAGGACTACTTCACCGCATCAATGGAGAATGGATGGGGCCATGTACCGTACAATTCTGAGTGACAACCTCCTTCCCTCCGCCAGGGCCTTAAAAATGGGTCGTGGCTGGGTCTTCCAGCACGACAATGACCAAAACATACAGCCAAGGCAACAAAGGAGTGGCTCAGGAAGAAGCACATTAGGGTCATGGAGTGGCCTAGCCAGTCACCAGACCTTAATCCCATTGAAAACTTATGGAGGGAGCTGAAGCTGCGAGTTGCCAAGCGACAGCCCAGAACTCTTATGATTTAGAGATGATCTGCAAAGAGGAGTGGACCAAAATTCCTCCTGACATGTGTGCAAACCTCATCATCAACTACAGAAGACGTCTGACCGCTGTGCTTGCCAACAAGGGTTTTGCCACCAAGTATTAGGTCTTGTTTGCCAGAGGGATTAAATACTTATTTCCCTCTGCAGAATGCAAATAAATTCATATACTTCCACAATGTGATTTTCCGGATTTAATTTGTGATGTGCTATCTCTCACTGTTACCAATAACCTACCCTTCAATTATGGGCTGCTTATGTCTTTGTCAGTGGGCAAACTTACAAAATCAGCAAGGGATCAAATACTTATTTCCACCACTGTATAGCATTTTCCACTAAAAAGCAGAATCGGTCACACGTGGGTGATGATACAGATGGCTTAGAACAGGAATGTTTATTAGCCAGACCTAGAAAGAACTAGCAAAAGTTAAAGATTAAACTGTTTAGTTAAACCTGATTTGTTCCATAAGCCAACTTTGAACTTGTGGCAGTTGTACTGTTTTCAAAAGGAGGGAAGGAACCCCTACGCGCACAACAACCAAATCAGAGAAGTAGCAGTGAACCAGGAACAACTTGCAGCTAAATGGGGTAGATAAGCAGTCTTTATTGAGCACCACTCAAAATGACAGACCCAATATGGGGCCGTGTTTTGGCAGGAGTGCTGCCTGCTTCAGAGGTCACACAAAACAACTGCAATGCAGCTCCTGTTCACATTGGGAGCTAAGTCCAAAAAAGACCACTCAATACTGAAGAAACAGAGCATTCCGATCTTGCACCACAATATAGAGCCAAGTGTATTTCACTTGAACATAGATGCATCAAGACGTCAAACTATCATTTTGAGTGGTGCAGTTGTACTGTTTAACAGTCTGGATACCAACTTCTCAGGGACTCCTTTTCCAATGACCCAGTATTTCCTTTAAGCAGCACAGATGTGTGATTGCATATAGCCTCTGTCTTCATGGAAGTTTGAATTTATGGCAGCCATGTGCTGTTATCCAGATGCAGACATGCCAAGTTGCATGCATTTGGGTCCCTTCTGCAGTTCACACGCTTAAGTGGCCCAATCTCACGCATTGGCTCCCGGCTCCCTGCTTCCTGCTCCCCAGCAACCTGGATCCCTTCATTTTCCTTCCTTTACTCGCACAGCCTGCCATCTCTCACTTTCTCAACTGCCTGCTCCATGATCCTCCAACCTTGTTTGCAGTGGTAGTGCTGCACAGAAGCAACTTCCAGATAGTGCAGTGCCTTTCTTCTGCTGTGTCCTGCCTCATCTGATGCTACTTCCAGTTTCAGGGGCATGGCACAGTAGAGGAAAGACACCAGGTCAGTCAGCAGCTATGTCTCTTCAGCACTAACGGCCATGGGGGTGGAGGACAGCTGAAAAAGTGAGAGATGCTGGGCCAGGGTAATAAGGGAAGGAAAGTATGAGAGTCAGGGGAGGAGAAAGGAAAGGATGCTGGATGGTGGGGGAGGGAAGGGAAAGATGAGAGGGAGAGGTGCTTTACTTGCAAAGGGGAGACAGAACAGGAGTGAGGAAAGAGAAGAACACTTGCTGAACCCTTGGGAGGGAGGAAGAGAGAAGGAGAGATGTTGGCCTAGGTGCGGATGAAAACAGAAGGGAAGGAAGAGAAAGGGAGAGATGCTGGCACATGAATGTAGGGCATAGGGATGCAGAAAAGTTATATTGGACAGGGCAAAAATAGACACAGAGATGGGAGATGCTCAACGTGGCGGAAGATAGGTGCAAGGACACAGGGGTGATGTTAAGTAGGATAGCTAGGGACACAGAGAAGATGAGTGATGGATGTGGCGAGAAAAGAAGTGCCAAATGTACAAGGAGACTGGCAAAATAGTTAAGACAGAGGAAAGCAGAACCCAGAGACTGGGACCAACACCATTAGAAAAATAAGATAACCAGACAACAAAGGTAAAAAAAAAAAAAAAAAGAACTATTGAATTCTATTTTTTATTTATTGATTAGAATATGTCTGTTTTTAGAATGTGCATCTGCCAGAACTGGTTTTAGACATGGCTTGGGCCTGCAAGAAAAACCTCATTTATTGGCCTTCAATTGCTAGCATAGTGGTGGTAAATCTCCAGCTTTGGGATGGGCCACTCATAGTGTCTCTGCAGATGGATCAAACTATTATCCAGACTGTAAAAACTAAATATATATGGTGCATGGTTGAAATGAAATGTCCTGTAATGATGTAAAAATGTTGCCATAAAGCAAGAGTTCCTGTTCTGTAGTCTATGGCACATGAGAAGCGCAACAAGAAACATCAACAGAATGAGATGAAAGTTAAAGCAAAAGTCCAAGTTTATACAGACACCTGATAGGATTTACAAAAGCCTGATGTAACTTAGATCCCTTTGAACCTATTCTCTGAGCATTCTGGAATGAAGTATGATATAGTTTGAATTTGGCCACGTGGATGGTCATTTTTTTAACGCATAGATGGTGAGATAGAATAGGCACCTGTTTTGAGGATGTTTGCGGCGCCTGCGTTGGGCTGGTTGAATTTGTATTTATAAAATACCAGCATACAACCTACCAAAATGATGGTTACAGTGGAGCCACATATAACTATAGAGGAACAAGTGTAAATAAATGTGACTGAAGTACACACATATGTGTATTTTATAAACGATATGTGTATATTGTGACTCTGCCTGTACTGTGCCCCAGCTGCTCCCTCTTGCATTCCTGTACTCGAGTTACACCTACTTGTATAAAAAGCCTTCTAAGCATGTATAATAGCATTTTTGTTCAAAAAAGTCAGTATAAAATTAATTCCTATAATGTAAAGCTTTTTGACCTGGAAAGTTGTTTTTCTGGTGTGAGTCACTTCAGCTTGCAGGTTCAATGAGCTCCAGGCCCTGGTAGCTCATCCAGCATTTATTAAGTTCTATCAGAACAGTGTAGTCCTCACACACCCTAAGTTCCTTCCTAAGGTAGTGTCGGACTTCCATCTTAACCAGTCAGTTGTTCTTCCAACTTTTTTCCCCAAGACCTCATTCTCATCCTGGCGAAAATGTACTGACTACCTTGGACTGCAAGCGAGCCTTAGTCTTCTATCTGGAGCAGACTAAAGCCCATAGACAGTCCACCCAGCTTTTCGTTTCTTTTGACCCCAACAGGTTGGGGATGGCCATCAGAAGCACACACTTTCAAATTGGATAGCAGACTGCATCTGTTTTGCTTATACCCAGGCTGGGTGATTCTTGAGGGACATGTCACGGCTCACAATGTTAGAGCCATGGCGGAATGGTTAGCCCACATGAAATTGGCCTATATATATATATATATATATATATATATATAACCTCTGAATGTCATTGTTAACAGATTTCAAAGGATGGATTTTTCACTTGAACCACAGGGTGCCATTATTTCAAGGCAAAGGTATTGTGGTGCTTCTTTGCCATTAGGAGGCAGTATACCTAGTGACCAGTATCAAATTGCATGGTTCAGTCATTGGGTGTCACGGAACATAGCAACCATTAGTCAACTGTACAGTTCAGTCACAAGGTTTCATACTATAATTTATAATAAAGAAAGTGAAATACATATGGAAATCACTAAGAGTCAGCCCATCAAGGATAGGGTTATGTCAGTGGGAGAGAGGTGGATGCGTGAAGAAAGCATTTTCAGTGTGTATGTTTTTGTATTTGTGTGTGTTCATTTATTAGGATTTATTTACCGCCTTTTGAAGGAATTCACTCAAGGACAGGTGGTGTACAGTAAGAATAGATCAAACATGAGCAGTAGGCAATTAGAGCAGTAAAAATACTCGAACAACAGTACAAATTATGGCAATGACAACACAATATGTACTAGAACATTATAATTGGTAGTGAGGGGTAAGGCAAAGTTGTAACATATAGATGAGTAAGAAAGTAGGAAGAATTAGAAAGTAAGGTGATTGATTTGAAGAAAGTTGTACGTGAGGTCAGAGAGATGGTTAAATATTATGTCAGCTAGGGTAGGAGTGGATAAACATATCAATGCATGTGTGTGTATCAGGACCACTGAGAGAGAAAGCCAAGCCCGGAGCAGAGCCGCCAAGCTGACCCCTCACCTGAGCTGCTGTGCCCCCCCCCCCCCCCACACACACACACACACACACTGCCGCAGGCATCCTCCAGTCAATGCATCTGCTCTCTCCTTCGGTCTGTCTCTCTCCTGCTCCTGTGTGCTGAAACACAGGTTGTCTCATTAACGCAGCTGTGCCACCACAGATCCTTCTTTCTTCCACGTTCCCTCCTGCGTATGGGGAAATGGAAGTACTTCACACAGGAGGAGGTGGGACGAGGCAGGAAAAAGGACCTAGGTTGGCAGAGCTGCATTAACACACCTGGGTCCCGGCACAAAGGAGTAGGAGAAAGACTGAGGGAGCAGAATCTTCTGCCTGTGTGCCTGCCTGCCACCGGAAGCCTTATCAGTGCCACCCCCAGTTACATGTAATACTTTTAAAACAAATAGGAAAAATATTTTATCACTCAACAAATAGTTATGCTCTGGAATTTGTTGCCAGAGGTTGTAGTAACAGCAGTTAGCATATCTGGATTTTAAAAAAGTTTTGACCAAGTTCCTGTAGGTGAAGTCCATAAACTGGTATTAAGGTATTCATGGGGAAGGCCACTACTTTTATCCCTTGGGTCGGTAGCATGGAATCTTGCTACTTTTTGGGATTCTGCCAGGTACTTGTGACCTGAATTGACCACTGTTGGAAGCAAGATACTGGGCTAGATGGACTATAGATCTGACTAGTATTTTAACTGTTATCATCTTATTTCTTAAACTAATGACTACCAGTTTGAAAAGACAGAGAATTTGTTTTCCACATAGTACATAGCTAACTTTGAAATCCTGCTAGAGGATGTGGCCAAGGCAACTAATGTTGGGGGATTCAAAAGAGGTTTGGATAAGTTCCTGGTGGAAAAGTCCATAAAAGAGAGCCAATGCTCATCCCTGGAAATTACCTATGGAAAATAGATCTGTTGTTTTTTTTTGTTTGTTTTGTTTTGTTTTTTTTAATGACCTTTGAAAGAGACAGGATGCTGGGGTTTATGGACCTTTGTTAGACTCAGCATGTGGCCTTTCCTATGCTCCTACTCCTTATGCCAAAAAAAAAAAAAATCAAGATGCCTGTACCTGATTCTGTATCTCAGGAACCAGAACAAGTTCTTTGGCAGTTTCAGAACTCATTCCCTAGTAACTATTCTCCCTTTTGAGAATCAAGGGGATTGACTATTATCTCAAAGATATGTATACCAAGTTAGCCATTTGTACAGGCCACAGAATGTGCCTGTATTCTGCCCTAGGCAGAGCACACTCAGTGCATTGTACTATTATTTGGCCTTCCCAGAAAACCCTGAATTTTCACAAAATGCCTAGCAGTAATAGCGGTACATATCAGGAAGCAGGATAGCTCAAATATTCTGTATTTCAGTGACTGCTTTATAGCAGCTAATACCAGTATGCAAAAAATACTTTTTTACACTACATAGATTAGTAGTGCTTCATAAATTATCCAGAGTCCAGCCTCTGTTCAGCGACAACTCATGTTTCAAGTTTCTTTATTGCTTGGTAATACCGCTAAAGGTCGATTGCCATCAGAGCAGTTTACAGAGGGACGCAAATAAGTAAGAGTTTGTGAAAGGAACTACAATGTGCATAGGAGACAAGAGTGAGAAAAAAGGTAGCAAACAAGAAAAATAAGGGAGGAGGAGGTAGCATACATTTCCAGCTAAACAACTCTGTCTTTCATAGTGGGAAGCTATATAATGGAAATCATTCCCATAAGCTATTGTGTGATTATTACTAAAAAATACTACACAGTTCATTGACAGGAAGAGAGATGAGGAGAAAGCAACTGAAGTTTACTGTGTCATCTGCATGACAAAGAATTAACATGGCTCATTAAAAACATCTTTCAGATGTTTTAATTGTATCCCTTATCTTTGTATCACTTTTTCAAATAACTATAGAAAACAGATCCACAAACACCATAAAAACTAAATTTTTTAACACAATGAATACTTTCTGTCAATTCCATATTTCATTGTTAGAAACAGGACAGTCAGTGACCCAAGTCTGATGAAGGCTTCACCATGAATTGTACTTATCCAGTTCCTACTCAGATCACTGCAAATATAAATATAAATTACTTTTCAGTTACTGGTTTGCACTTAGTCTCAATAGTTTTAGTCTGTGATAGGTAGATTTTGATTTCCAACAATGTGCACGCTGAGTGGTCTTAAATAGCATATTAAGAGTGGACACAGTTCCACAGTTGCCACCCCTGCAGCCTCCACCACTACTGCTACACCTGGTTCCTGTACCTGAAGAACGCATCCCCTACTTACAAGCCAGGATTGTGCATATACTCGATTTGGTTGAGGACTTGATCATTCCTGATGCCCCTGACATTGAACGTCTTCACCATCTTTACCACAAACGTTTTGATTTACACAGTCTTTGCTACCACCGTTTTATGCTTATGGACTAAAAATTCTGTCCTATGACCACCACAGAAAATACCTACCAGGAAGCACCACCTGTACCTGCATGGAACATTGTCCGTCCCCAAGAGTCCACCCTTGTTGATTTGACCCCTGTTGAACTTGTTGCTGAGCCTGCATCTGCTATTCTTCCACCGGACCAATGTGACGCAAGTCCACCCTGTTTTTCTGAAGCTCAGGGCAACGCACCAGAGGACATTAAATTTTGCACTCCAAAACTTGCATTAGAGATTGTTGTTCTCGTAGTCCTTATAATTTTGATGGTTGGACTGATTGTTTATGTATTTGAAAAACTTCATGAGTTTCTCCAATATAGACATGAAGGTTACTATCACCTGTACCTAGACTGTTAGGGGATTGCTCTGGAATTTTTTATTGTCCCTATACCCCTGTTTACCCTCCCTATCCTTCCCACTGTTACCTAGCTGCTGTCCTTCTGCTATTTCATCCTCCTACTTAAGGAAGGTACTTCCCACTGCATGACCCAGGCCACCGCCACAGGACCCCTCCCTTGGGCCTTCCCCTGGGACCCCGCCCCAGACGATGACCCTATCTGGGATCCCCTAACCAGGTATCAGATACTGTGTTCCACATTGTTTGACCCCTGGACCGTAGGCCCTGATAGAGAAGTAGTAGGTGTTTTTGACATATTTGAAGGATGTGACGTTGTAAGAGTTGAACGACCAGAAGCACCATTAACCATACCTGAGACAGGAGAACTGTTTGACTTTTGGCTTGTCACGTATAACATTGTCAACAGTGGTTGGGAACCTTGGTTCTACATCAGGACAAGAGGGAATCAAGGTCTTGAGATTTATTCCCTTTGCCCTGTTGGAGAACAACAACTTGGAGCAACAAGGATCTACCCCAGGTACCTTAATAGTTGACTTAATCATTCCTGAGATTCCTTCCCTTTCAGCAGAAACCCCAGGGTTAACCTCTATACACTGTCTTCTTATTTCGGCCCTCTAAAACAAGACAATCATGACTGCTATTTTATTTCTAACCGGTTTCCTGTTCACCCTTCCCATACCCATTTTACCTCAGGTAATGTCAGGACCTGGCCATCCTATCATCTTATCTCCCACAAATGACACACTGGTAGTTACTCTTGATGTTTGTGCTTATGTTAACTATGGGGATTTAAGTTGGCAACGATATTATTCTGCATATGACATGTACATGTGTCCAGGTTCCAGTTGTAACAGTTGGTCTAAAGTATGGTGGAAATCAGGCCAAGGTCAATACCAAGGTAATGACAATCCCCTAAGAAAAGAGTATTACCATTCTCAAGTTAAAAGCAGATGCCCAGCATTGCCAGATAGGCCATTGTAACCCTGTTGCCATCACCTTTACAGGTGTAACGACAAGTACCTACCAGACCTATTCTCTAGGAATAAATGCTGCAGGCAGAGATCTTATTGCCACAATTGATATTCCCAATAAAGACACAAATACCACCAGCTATCACATTGCCTTTCTCACCCCTTGAGTAGAGAAAAACCCATTAATGCCTACCTTAGCCCCTGCAATGAAGATTCCATATCAGGTTCGCAGAATTGAGAGAGCTAAGGATTGGGTCGTTCTGGAAACTGGATTTGGTGAACGGAACCTTTGGCTAGAATGGGCCCACTTCACCATAGCCAGTTTGAATGTCTCCAACTGCTACTTCTGCGCCCATGCCCGTGCAGACCCCTTAGCAGTTCCCTTTCCTTTTGACCTTTCCCACCATCCAGAAGGTTTCCTGTGCATGTTACAGTTACTCCAGGTTTTAGAGCCTATTAATCAGTCCTGTCAAGCCTTAGCAGAGAGTTATCCTGCATTGCCCCTACGACAGAGAATTCCCCCCCATCTTCATAAGACCTGATCCCACTACAATGTTCCAGACTTGTCTGGCCAGGTACCCAACCCGAAACTCGAGGTTTGTAGGTAATCTGACTTCCTGCAAAACTACCCATTACAGTATTGAACAGGTAATTTTACTGCCTTTCTCAAGCCCGCACTGATGTATGGTGGTATTTTGGAAACCAATGCCCTTTATCACACCCTGCACCGAAGTTGGAAGGGAACTTGTGCCCTTGTTAATTGGTAATTCCACTAGTAATTGCCTCCTTAGGTTCACCCCATTCACCCTCCTCACACCGATTGAAGAGAGAGGCCTCTACCAGGTTCATTTGATGATCATGTCTATATAGACTCGGTTGGAGTTCCTAGAGGGGTACCTGATGAATTCAAGGCCTACAATCAAATTGCCTCAGGATTTGAGTCATTTTTCTTAACTTCAGCTACAATTAACAAAAATGTAGATTAGATTAATTACATCTATTACAATCAGCAAAGATTTGTTAATTATAGCAGAGATGCCATTCAAGGAATAGCAGCCCAATTAGATGCCACCAGTAGAATGACAATGGAGAATCGAATGATTCTTGATAAGATGACAGCATCAGATGGTGGAGTGTGTGTTAAACTAGGTACTCAATGCTGTACTTTTATCCCCAATAACACCGCTCCAGACGGGTCAATCTCTAGAGCTCTGAAAGGCCTCACCTCACTTTCAAATGAACTGGCTCGCAACTCTTATGTTGACACCTCTTGGACCGGATGACTGGATAAAACCTTTGGTAAATGGAAGAGTCTTTTTGTTTCAGCTGCAATTGCTATTGTTGTTTGCATTGCTATTTTCATAGTTGTAGGATGCTGTATCATCCCATGTATTAGGGAATTAGTGGTACATGTAGTTACTGCTGCTGTAAGCAAGAAAGAACCTGCAGGCCATTATGTCCTGTATGAACGCCTTATGACTGATATCGAGCTTGTTGCTGGAACAGAAGAAGGAGAATACGCTTCTATGTATTTTCCAAGCCATTAGCAGTTAACATGGCCTTCCTATATATTCTAGGCCTATTAGGGTTAAGTCATTGCAACACTCACAATTATAATGTTTTTGAGTTTGCAGTAGTTATTCATATTAGTAGATTTTCATGCAGCCACTATTAGTTTTTATTAATGTTAAATGAAACATGGCTGCTTTATTAATACCAATTTAAGAAATACTTGTATAATCAAAGTTTGACTACTGATTACTTTTGTAGCAATGATATATTAGTTTGTTTTGGTCATATGTACACTTATATTTATTGATTCCATTATATGACACCTAAACTTAATTACATAGTAACATAGTACATGACGGCAGAAAAAGACCTGCATGGTCCATCCAGTCTGCCCGACAAGATAAATTCATATGTGCTACTTTTTATTTGTACCTGTTCTCTTCAGGGCACAGACCGTATAAGTCTGGCCAGCACCATCCCCACCTCCCAACCACCAGCCCCGCCTCCCACCACCACCAGCTCTGGCACAGACCGTATAAGTCTGCCCAGCACTATCTCCGCCTCCCAACCACCAGCCCCGCCTCCCACCACTGGCTCTGGCACAGACCGCATAAGTCTGCGCAGCACTATCCCAACCTCCCAACAACCAGTCCCACCTCCCACCGCCAGCTCTGGCACAGACCGTATAAGTCTGCCCAGCACTATCCCCGCCTCCCAACCAGCCCCGCCTCCCACCACCGGCTCTGGCACAGACCGTATAAGTCTGCCCAGCACTATCCCCGCCTCCCAACCAGCCCCGCCTCCCACCACCGGCTCTGGCACAGACCGTATAAGTCTGCCCAGCACTAGCCCCACCTCCCAACCACTAGCCCCGCCTCCCACCACCGGCTCTGCCACCTAAACTTGGCTAAGCTCCCAAGGATACATTCCTTCTGAACAGGATTCCTTTATGTTTATCCCACGCATGTTTGAATTCTTTTACCGTTTTCATCTCCACCACCTCCCGCGGGAGGGCATTCCAAGCATCCACCACTCTCTCCGTGAAAAAGTACTTCCTGACATTTTTCCTGAGTCTGCCCCCCTTCAATCTCATTTCATGTCCTCTCGTTCTACCGCCTTCGCATCTCCGGAAAAGATTCGTTTGCGGATTAATACCTTTCAAATATTTGAACTTCTGTATCATATCACCCCTGTTTCTCCTTTCCTCTAGAGTATACATGTTCAGGTCCGCAAGTCTCCCCTCATACGTCTTGGAACGCAAATCCCATACCATTCTCGTAGCTTTCCTTTGCACCGCTTCAATTCTTTTTACATCCTTCGCAAGATACAGTTTCCAAAACTGAACACAATACTCCAGGTGGGGCCTCACCAATGACTTGTACAGGGGCATCAACACCTCCTTTCTTCTGCTGGTCACACCTCTCTCTATACAGCCTAGCAACTTTCTCGCTACGGCCACCGCCTTGTCACACTGTTTCGTCGCCTTGTCATGTTTCCAAGTTTCACAGTGCTCTAAAGGGGTATCCATAAAATACATAGTTAGGGTTTTTTGGGTGGTTTACCTTAAAAAGGGAACATAGAATGGAGAATTTCACGTAGTATACATCTACGTGCTCAAAGATTGATTCTCACTGAGGCCTAAGTCCCACGTCATGACAGAGCACCCCTGTCACCTAGAAGCTATACCTTCCTCCCCCCCCCCCCCCCCCCCCCCACAGGACTGTAACAGCCCTCTGGAAAGGATGGCCACACCCACTCGTAGTCATGTGTGCCGGCCCTTTGGAGGTCCGGCAAGAGGGGAATGTTAGAAATATGCTAGCCCCTGCTCTCAGTAAAATACAGGCCAATGGCTCAGGCTAAAGAGCTAGGCCTCTTAAAAATCAAAATCATCTCTGATACAAAATACATTTCACTGCAGCTCATGCTGAAGTGAGTTCCCAGAGAGCTGGCAAGGGAGGGGGGCATTTGCTCTTGTAAACCATCCATGGGACTGGCACCTGCGAGAAGTCATGAGCCAAGATGTTTTGATTAAAATGAAAGATAGTAGAGGGTTAGCTGCAAGTAAGGGGGGGGGGGTTGAAGAGAGCAGAATGACCTGTGAAGTCATCTCACAAGATGCGCTTTGAGCCTATCTTGTTTATAGTTAGAGCTTGAGAATATGTGAAGTCATTTTTTATCAACTGATAAGGGCCAAGAGCCCTGGTGAGAAAGCTGGGGTCCATTGGAATCAATAGGGCCAAAATAGTATAAAAGGAGCAGTCTGAGGGGTATTAAATCAGAACAGAGAAGGAAGGCTACCAGAGAAGGGTGACAGACGTGTCGTGAACTGCTGCTCAACCATATAAGTGACTGAACTGCTTGTACTATCATTGGGTGAGATAACAATGTAGTTTATTTCTTTATCTACTAAATACTGGGTTCCTTTCTAAATACATAGGTTTATACTGCCTTGACTGTGTAACACTGTCATGAGCAGATACCAGGTTGGGGTAATCAAGAATCTAGAGGGGTTATTCAATTCCTTCCAGGCTAGTAGAAAGCCTGTGGCTCCGCTGCTCAAATGGAGATGGCAGACCTAATAAATAAACACCATGCACTACAGGGAGGTATGGATTCTTTATCTCTAACTCCTCCAAGATTCAAGAAGGATTTGAGATTAGGTAATAACAATAGGAGCATTCGTAAAAGGCACTTACCTGGTTGGTCTGTAGAGTAGCAAACTGACCGTTTTCAGAAATAGGGAATGCCCCAAGTGGGCCTTTTTTATTCAGTGAGAACAAAGAGCTACTGTATTTCTGCTCCCAGAGACCAGCCAAGGGCAAAATATTGCATGATGCTTTAGCAGTAACCTGGATGTGGGAGTTCATATACATGTATCCTTTGATTCTTCTAGTAGCCTGAATAGTAAGCAAATTCAAGGAAGATAATGACACCTTGTTCCTAATAACACCTTACTGGCCAAAACAAATCTGGTTACCTCCACTGTTAGAACAATACATGAAAAACATCCATAAGACTAGAACTAATTTCTGATTATGCAAGATCCTACTACACCCCACCCTTCAGTCTGTACTTGAATACCAAGTATTTTCCTCCTCAGATGTGTCTCTTTGGATAGAACAAGTAATAATCTTGGAAAAGAAGTCCTCCATGAGAAAATCTTCTACATTGAAGTGGGAAAAAATGCACCATACGGTGCACAGCTAAAACTGAAAATCGATCTAAGTGCCATTCTATGATTCTTTTGAAATGTCCTTTTCACTTTTGTCAAGAAGCTCTCAAGATGTCATCAATTAAAGTATACCTTAGTGCCATATCAATATACAATGATATGGTCAGATACTCCACATACCCAATTGGATTGAGGTTTATGAGAGGACTTCTCAACATAAAAGTACATATCCAAACCATAAGTACTATAGAACTTAAAAGTAGTTCTGGCATAATTAATGAAGCCACCTTTGGAACTCATGGATTTAGCACTGTTTAAGCACTTCATCCCCCCCCCCCCATGAGGTTTTTCTAATAGCAGTTATTTCTGGCAAAAAGTGACAGAACCATGGGCGCTAGTGTTATCGTTATATACAGAAGTTTTTCCAAATAGTAGTTCTAAGAGCATATCCAAAATTCCTACCAAAGTTAAGTCTTCCACATCAACCAGTCTTCTGTCCAATACCTAATAACCACCCAGAAGAAAAGGTGCCTCATATCCTGGATTACATGTGGGCAATTTGCTTTCTGCCTAAATAAAAGCATACCACAAATTACTTTACACTCTTCATGTTGTATGACCCAGGTTATCTGAGTATGTCCATTTATAACAGAACAATTGAAAACTAGTTAGCAAAACTGAATACAGTACACTTTCAACAAGCTAGCCTTCTAACTCAAAATAGAGGCCCATCAAATAAAAGCATTTGCAATTTTCATAGCTCATCTAAAATCAACATCCCCTAGAAGACATCTGTAGAGCACTAGCGTGGTCTTCCCTATGATGTCAAAGCTGTGTTAAGAAACCATAACCACAACAACTCTAGCAAATTAATAGCTGACTGGAATAGAAAATAGTTATATTTGCTATCTACTACTACTACTTAACATTTCTAAAGTGCTATCTGCAAGGCAGTTCTAAAAATGCAAAAAAGTTTTTCAGGAGACCCCACATATGTAGCTGATCCATCCTTACTACCACTACTACTATTTAGCATTTCTATAGCGCTACAAGGCGTATGCAGCGCTGCACAAACATAGAAGAAAGACAGTCCCTGCTCAAAAAGCTTACAATCTAATAGACAAAAAAATAAATAAAGTAAGCAAATCAAATCAATTAATGTGAACGGGAAGGAAGAGAGGAGGGTAGGTGGAGGCAAGTGGTTACGAGTCAAAAGCAATGTTAAAGAGGTGGAGAAAGCAGAGTTACCTTGTAAACAGCTCTCAATAGGTGCCTAAACCATGTGAAAGTTGACTTTTAAACGTTAAATTAGGACCTGGGTACCAAGAATTTTGGGAGGATGGAAAGAACTATCAGTATGCTACCTGCTGTCATAAACATCTGGGCATCCCTTAATGACCAGTGACTGCATTGCATTCCAAATGCTGGAGAAAACTCTCATTGATGGCAAATCAGGAATTTTGCAGATTGCAAACAGCAGGAAAAAGCCATTTATGACATACCCAGTCTTTTTTTTTTTTTTTTAAGATCATTCTTAATGTAGTGGTAAAAACTAAGGGCCTGGTTTTGAGGATAAACAACTCATGCAAGTAATTTTTTTTTTTTTAGACCAAATGGACACAGATGCATCTTTTGAATATTCTTGTTGGGTATCGTGAAAACCAGGCCTGTTTTGCGGTCCTGGAGGACCAGAGTTGTTGCACCTTAGAACTAGAGTCTTCAAAATATCAGCTTGGTTGTTTTTTTCACTCTTAGGTTCTTTCATACCCATACTCTTAAGGCCCATCTCTTCTGTCTGTCTGTCTTCATTCCAGGTTATTGACATTATTATTTTGTGTACCCTTTAATATTACTCCCTTATGCTGAGGTGTTGCAGTAGATCTTGGTATAATGACTACTGCACATACACCAGCAAGCCTAGTGCATACCTGAGTTGCAAATGTTATCGGCAATGTGTTACTTACTGTTAATGCAAGCCCAGTTTTCCATGGTTTTCCTTCTTTTTTTTTGTCTGAAATATTAAGGGCTAGATTTTATATATGGTGCCAAAAAATTCAGTGCTGAAAAAAGCACTATTCTGTAAACCTTGCTTAAAGTTAGGCGTGGTTTATAAAATAGAGCTTTCACCCAGGCTATTGCACCAACTGAAATATGGTGCAAATGTATGCACTTAAATTTAGTGCATATCCCAGTTATTTTATAACAATGCGTGTTAATTTTAGGAGCACCCCTGTTAGGCACATGACCCATTTGTGTGCTCCCTTTTTCAGATCACACATAAATGCTAATTAAATCTACCAAAAACTGCTTGTTAAAAAGCCAATTAGTGCTAATTAGCTCGTTCAGTTAAATTGCATGCGCAAATTGGGTGTGTGCCCAAATTTGTGCATGCAGTTTTTTGTGACTTTTATAGAATTAGTTGGTAAGTATCTAAAAAAACAAATATTTTTAATTGATTTCTGGGATGAGGTTTGCATAAAAAAAACTACCCACATGTAAAATAATTCTCTCATTTTTCTAAGGTGTTTATGGTTCATGCTTGAGGTTTTAATGACAAAAAGCGAGAACAATAGCCATGCCTTCATGAGGAAGATAACAGAAAGTATTAAACAAACAAGGGATACGCAGTCGCCAGATGATCCCAAGACAAATGAGGTGAGAACTCTGAAGAAAATGTGCCAGCCAGATGACAAACACAGTGCATCAAGTGCTTGAAAGGATATTAATGTGAGAAGGGGGGAATTCCCACACACAATTTTACATGCAAACATTCTGTTTATTATTAGTCTGTTGGTCTCAAACTGCAATCCTCAAGAGCTGCAAAGCTGTGTAATGTGCATTATGTAATTGCATGTCTTGACTTTTGCAAACATCTGAAATGTTATGTATTTGTGGCAATGCAGACATTGATATAATCAGATCTCTTTAGGAGACAGGATGTTCGGACACCAGCCTATTGCCATTTAGATTATTGTAAATCTTTTCAATTTAATATAGGAAGAGGAGTTCTGGGTGTGAACGTGTATCTGTCCAAGGTGATGCAAATGATAGATCACTAAAATTGCCTTGAGTAAAAAGGGACATTTTACAAGTGGTCATGCTCTGTTTGGAGCTGGGTTATATTCTTACCATTGTGGACAGGAATAACCGAACAGACTGGATGTGTCAGTTGTGTTTTTCCTGTCTTTATTTGCTGTAATACTGTGTTGCAAATTGTATGCAGCTGTATCTCACGTATATTCATTAGGGATTTCCTGAAAAGTAGCCAAGTTTGAAGTTCTCAGTAATTGCAGGTTGACAGCCCTGTACTGTTTTGTAATGGAAAAGCATAATTTTTTTTTTTTTAGCTTTGTGTTTAAACTACTTAGCATTTCCCTTTGTTTTCAATTACAGAAACTCTACACAGTATGTGACGTGGCACTGATTGTTATCCATAGCAAAAGCACTTCATGCAGTATGGACTCAGCCAAGGACCCCGTGCTGCCAACCAAATTTTTTACGCAACCTGAGAAGGTAAAAATATTTTTTTCTTTCTTGGCTTGGTAGGTTTCTCCATGATCATCACTCTGTATTTGTTTAATCACAGGAGGCGGCTTACGCCTCATGGTGCTAAGTAAGCCACATTGAGCCTGCAAATAGGTGGGAAAATGTGGGGTACAAATGCAACAAATAAATAAATAAATCATTTGGACTTTAAGATCAATCAGCTCTGAAAAGAGCTTGAGGAGTGTAGGGAGATGGGGATGAAGCAAGAGCGAAAGAAGACTTAAGTACATAAGTATTGCAACACTGGGAAAGACCAAAGGTCCATCAAGCCCAGCATCATGTTTTCAACCGTGGCCAATGCAAGTCACAAATACCTGGCAAGATCCCCAAAAAGTTCAGTACATTTATGCTGCTTATCCCAGAAATAAAGAGTGGATTTTCCCCAAGTCATTGTAATAATGGTCTATGGACTTTTCCTTTAGGAAGCCGTCCAAACCTTTTTTTAAACCCTGCTAAGCTAACTGCTTTTACCACATTCTCTAACAGTGAATTCCAGAGTTTAATTACACGTTGAGTGAAGAATAGTTTTCTCCAATTCGTTTTAAATTTGCTACTTTGTAGCTTCATCGCATGCCCCCTAGTCCTGGTATTTTTGGAATGAGTAAACAAATGATTCACTTCTACCCGTTCCACTCCACTCATTATGTTATAGATCTCTATCATATCTCCCCTCAGCCGTCTTTTCTCCAAGCTGAAGAGCCCTAGCCGCTTCAGCCTTTCCTCATAGGGAACTCATCCCATCCCTTTTATCATTTTCAGCGCCCTTCTCTATGCCTTTGCTAATTCCACTATATCTTTTTTGAGATGCGGTGACCAGAATTGAACACAATATTCGAGGTGCGGTCGCACCGTGGACCGATACAAAGGCATTATAACATCCTCACTTTTGTTTTCCATTCCTTTCCTAATAATACCTAACATTCAATTTGCTTTCTTAGCTGCCGTAGCACACTGAACAGAGAATTTCAACATATCATCAACGATGACGCCTAGATCCCTTTCTTAGTCGGTGACTCCTAATGTGGAACCTTGCATTACGTAACTATGATTCTGGTTCCTCTTTCCCATATGCATCACTTTGCACTTTCTCACAGTAAACGTCATCTGCCATTTAGATGCCCGGTCTCCCTGTCTCGTAAGGTCCTCTTGTAATTTTTCACAATCCTCTTGTGATTTAACAACTTTGAATAACTTTGTGTCATCAGCAAATTTAATTACCTCACTAGTTACTCCAATCTCTAGATCATTTATGAATGTTAAAAAGCAGCGGTCCCAGCAAAGACCCCTAGGGAACCCTACTATCTACCCTTCTCCATTGAGAATACTGACCATTTAAACCTACTCTGTGTTTTCTCTCTTTTAACCAGTTTTTAATCCACAATAGACACTACCCCCTGTCCCATGACTCTCCAATTTCTACTGGAGTCTTTCATGAAGTACTTCGTCAAACGCTTTCTGAAAATCCAGATACACAATATCAGCTGGCTCCCCTTTATTCACATGTTTGTTCATCCCTTCAAAGAAATGTAATAGATTGGTGAGGCAAGATTTCCCTTCACTAAATCCATGTTGACTTAGTCTCATTAATCCATGCTTTTGAATATGTGCTGTAATTTTGTTCTTTATAATAGTCTCTACCATTTTGCCCGGCATCAACGTAATGCTCATCGATCTATAATTTCCCAGTTCTCTTCTGGAACCTTTTTTAAATATTGGCGTTACACTGGCCACCCTCCAATCTTCCAGTACCACGCTTGATTTTAAAGATAAATTACATATTACTAACAACAGTTCCACATGTTCATTTTTCAATTCTGTCAGTACTCTAGGATGAATACCATCCGGTCCAGGAGATTTGCTACTCTTCAATTTGTTAAATTGCCCCATTACATCCTCCAGGTTTATAGAGAATTCATTCAGTTTCTCTGACTCGTCAGCTTTGAATGCTATTTCTGGCACCGGTATCTGTCCCAAATCTTCCTCGGTGAAGACTGAAACAAAGAATTTATTTAATCTCTCTGCTATGGCTTTGTCTTCCCTGATTTTATAAGGCATTTGTTGTGGTCTTGTCATTGTTCATAGACGTATTGTTAATTTATTAGGTCTGCCATCTCCATTTGGGCAGCGGAGCCACGGGCTTTCTACTAGCCTGGAAGGAACTGCATATCCCCTCTAAATACTTAATTACCCGAACCTTGTATTTGCTCATGACAGTGTTACACAGTCTAGGCAGTAGCAAACTCCCCAATTAGAAAGGAGCCCAGTATCCAGTAGATATAATAAGATAGTTTATTAGTATCAGTATCTCACCCAAATGTAGTACAAGCAAATCAGGCAGTCACATGGTGGAACAGCATTACATGATACGTCCTCTCTCTCTGGCTTTCTGGAGTCTTCTGATCTAATACCCCTCAGACTGCTCCTTTTATACCATTTTGGCCCTATTGATTCCAATGGACCCCAGCTTTCTCACCAGGGCTCTTGGCCCATCAGTTGATAAGGATGACTTCATCATATTCTCAAACTCTAAGTATAAACAAGATGTGCTCAGAGCGCATTTTGTGAGATGACTTCACAGGTCATCTTGCTCTCTTCAGCCCCCCTCCCCCTCCCTCTACTTGCATCTGACCCTCTACTATCTTTCATTTTAATCAAAACATCTTAGCTCATGACTTCTCACAGGTGCCAGTCTCAGGATTGTTTACAAGAGCAAATGCCCCCCTCCCTTGCCAGCTCTCAATTACCTCATTTCAGCACTTGCTACAGTGAAATATATTTTGTATCAGAGAGAATTTTTTATTTTAAGAGGCCTAGCTCTTTAGCCTGAGCCATTGGCCTGTATTTTACTGAGAACAAGGGCTAACATATTTCTACAGTATGCAATACAGTCTCTTTGGCTACATCAGAGCTTATTGGTATTGGAGGCAACTCAGAATTTGACCTGCATTGTCCAGTCATAAACACAGTAGAGCCAGGTAGTCAGAGACTGAGGCTGGTGAGGAAACTTATTTACTGGTTCAGGTCTCATGTTGGTTGAAACAGGGTTTCTTCAAGGTTGCTAAAGCTGGTAAACTAGAGCAGGAGTGGCCTGAGCAGAAATCAGGCCTTGTGCAACACACCCACTAGTGCCCCTGCCCTATTCACTCTGCCGTGGGTAAGCAGGGGAGACCATCACCATGGAGTGATTTTTATGCTCCTTCCTCCCTTGCACCCTGTGTGTTGCTGCACCACTCGCACAGCCCTCAGGGTAGTCCTGAACTAGAGAGACTTGCTTTTTCACAGGGTCAACAGTTTTAAGCAAAGTACAATTCAGTGTTATTGTAGCATAACCTTTATATTCAGGACTCTGTCTTCTTTGGTTCTTGAAGCATATTGCTTCTTGAAAGATGACCTAGGTGGTAGTTCCTACTGTTCCAGTCCTTACTGGGGTTTTAGTACCATGATCTTTTCTTTCTCCGAGGACATGCAGGCATAGTATTCTCATGTGAGTGATGTCATCCATGGAGTCTGGTGCGGACACTGTCATATTGCACTGTCACTTTAAATCTTTGAGGCAGTGCCCTCACCATGCATATGCGGGTGCCTTCCTGCCCAACACTCGAGCATGGGACCAGCAGTCTAGCATTTTCTGTGGAGCAGAAAAGTTGGATTTCTAATCTCTCCTCATCGTGTCAAGCTTTGCCTTTTTGGTGCCTTCCCTTTTTCGGGATATTTTTTCTTCTTATTCGTTTTCATATTATTTTTGTCCAATTTACTGATTTTTCAAATAATTTTTTTCTTTTTTCAGCCTTTTTTTTTTTTTTACATTTGTACCCCGCTCTTTCCCACTCATGGCAGGCTCAATGCGGCTTACATATTGTATACAAGTACTTATTTGTACCTGGGTCAATGGAGGGTTAAGTGACTTGCCCAGAGTCACAAGGAGCTGCCTGTGCCTGAAGTGGGAATTGAACTCAGTTCCTCAGGACCAAAGTCCACCACCCTAACCACTAGGCCACTCCTCTGAGCCCTTCTTTTACTCATTAAGGATCGACCATTTTCAGGTATGGAACTACTCAAGTTCTCTGGGCAATTGAGCATTTTGACCTTGTGTCAGCTGTTTTTTCCTCCATGTCAACGGGGGTGCTGAGTGGTGATGCAATAGCACCATTTCAGGGACAGACCCTGTAACTTTTGTGTTCAATACTTGGGTCTGTAGCACTGAGATATACAATGTAGCCTCTGCCTGCATGCAAGCAAGGACACTTAAAGCCCACAGAGTCCAGCGTGAAAAAGATTTTGGTTTGGCATCAAGCATGGCAAGAGATTTGGCACTTGTCACGGAACCTGCATCGGCATCAACATCAGGTGCAACATTAAGAGGGGTTAACATCGGACTTGATACCATGACTATGTAAGGACTTTTCGTTGGTGCCGCATGCATTGAGGGACCTGTAGCATAAAAAATCCAAGAAACCGCCATTATTCTCTCTCCAGGCACGCTGCCAACAATATTGAAAGTGTCCATGCCGCGGTGACTGCTCTCTTCTCCAAGCCTTCAAGGTCTTCGAGATCTCCTATGCCTGCACAGGCTATAACTCAGGCTGCATCCACACTGCTTTCTCAGGCGGTACCGACACCTATTCTACAGGAGGAAATCCAAGCAATGCTGAAAGAGGAGCTCTCAGGGCTTCTGCATACGCAGTCTATTCAGGCCTACAGAGTGCTTGCGCCAGCTTCAGCTCAGCCTGTAGATATATTGAAGAGACAGTTACGGGAGAAGTCCCGAACACCAGCTTGGCGTTGACCGTTGGCACTGTGAGCCCGATCAATGCAGATCTGACATACTAGTCGACATTCTCTTTCATGTACTTCCTAAGACCAGTACTTTGAAGAGTCAGACCCAGACCTCTCCTGGGAGATGGAGCAGGACCCACAGGACCTCTCAACTGAGCAGTCCTATAGCATTCCATTTGATCATTCTCCACCCCCGAGAGATGTAAATCTCCTCCAGAAAGTATATCCTTTCCTGACTTAATATTACCAATTTTATTTAATATTTCTGTGAAATGGAGACTGAGGAAGAACCTCGTTCAGAACTTTTTGAGGTTCTAAATTATGACTCTCCTCCTAGAGAAGTAATCACTGTTCCACTTCATACAATTATGAAGAATACTCTGATCATAAACTAGGAGGCTCCACTGACAGTTCAGGTTGCTCCAAAGAAAATTGATACCATGTACAGGATACAGAAATGCACTGGTTTTGAAATTGCTTAGTTGTGGAATCTGCTTTAAAACATGTTTGCAGTGCAAGGTCTCATGCTTCTGCTCCTCTAAGCAGAGAAGCTAGAACATTAGACTCTGTTGGCAGAAGAACATTTCAGGCCTCAGTGCTAACCAGTCGCATATTAGATTATCAACTTTATTCCACAATTTACTTAAAGTCTCTAATACAAATTACTTTTTGCTTTGCAGATGAGTTCCTCAAGCTTAGCAGGAAACTTCTAGATTGTCGTAAATATCTGGCAAGACAGGCCTTTGAGGTCTCTTCTCACATTTCTGCCTTAGGAGTAGCAATGCAGAGTCTTTCCTGGCTCAGTCTCTCTGACTTTGAAAGCTCAGAGTCTCTGAATTTGCTGTCCAGGAGCATCTAGCAAATGTCCCTTGTCATGGAGGTAACTTATTCAGTGACAAAGTTGAGGAAGTGACCGACCTAATTAAAAAGCACACAGATAAAATTAAAACTCTATCCAGGTCACAGATGACTTTGGCCTCCTCTTCTAGAAGATTTGCAGGAGGAATTTGACACTACAGTTATTATACATCTAAGCATCATTACACTCCCACTTCTCCACCTCAAAGAACTACGCCCCAGCCCTCACATCCCCACGGCAGCAGCATTGACAAAAAAGCTCGACTCATTGGTCTAAACCACAACCCAATTTTTGACTCTTTCCTGGAGAGCATTGCCACCGCCCAGTTGTCCATGTCAAGCAACCTACTTGTAGGAGGAAGACTTACCCTCTTTCAACAGAGGTGGCCGCTCATAGCCTCTGACCATTGAGTGCAGCACGGTTACGCTCTGTGTTGGGAAATAAAGAACTTCCTGACCATCCACGAAATGTGTCTTGTTTCATCTCCCTCCAGATGATAATGCTTCGAGAGGAGCTCTCTACCCTTCTCCGGCAGAATGTAGTAGAACTAGTTCCTCTGCCAGAGAGGGGTAAAGAGTTATACTCCAGATACTTTCCCATACCAAAAAAAAATGGAGAGAGTATGACCTGCGAGATTTAAACAAATTTCTACTCCAAGAAAAATTTGCATGGTTTCCCTGGGAACACTTCTCATGATACAACTAAACAACTGGCTTTGCTGTCTAGATCTGAAGGAGGCATATACTCTCATACCTATTCTCCCTGCGCACAGAAAGTACCTGCACTTCCGCTGTGGGACTCTTTAATGCAAAGTCTTACCGTTCGGCTTAGCTTTGGCCCTGCGAGTATTCACAAAGTGTCTGATAGTAGTAGCTGCAACACTCCATAAGTGGGGCATACACGTTTTCCCCTACCTCGATGACTGACTGATTAATCAAGACAGCCTCCCAAGAGTCGGCACAGACCTCAATTCAGTCCAGAATATGACTCCTTGAACTCCTTGAGTTTATGATAAATTACCCCAAATCACTTCTTTAACCTGTTCAGTCCTTACAGTTTATCAGGACTCTCCTGAAGACTGCTCAGGGCCAAACCTTTCTCCCTCAACCTAGAGCATACAACATACTGCATCTCCTCTGCTCAGGTGTCCAAATCCACCCAGGTATCTGCTCATCAGATGCTCCACCTAATCAGTCACATGGCTTCAACAGTCCATATAACACCATTGGCTCAACTGCACGTCCAGATTCCTCAGCAGACACTCTCAGTAGTCTCAAACCACAGGATTGCTTGCAGCCTGTATTTGAATTACTGAACAGCTATGCCACTCTCTACAGTGGTGAATGGTGACCCAGAATCTCACCCAGGTTCTTCCCTTTCAGTCCCTTCCATGTCACAAGGTTTCCATTACAGATGCTTCCATGATAGGTTGGGGTGCTCACCTCAATGGTCTCTACACACAGGCTTCATGGTCCCTATGAGAGAAACAACATCATATCAATCTCTTAGAATTGCGAGAAGTCTTGAACACTCTCAGAACTTTTCAGGACCGTGCACTCGATCAGATAATGGTCATTTGCACAGACGTCCAGGTAGCGATATATTACCTGAACAAACAAGGAGGAACAGGGCCTTACCAGCTCTGTCAACAGGCAATCCAGATATGGACTTGGGCATCCTCTCGAAACATATCTATAAGAGCTGTTTACCTAGCTGGCAATCAGAATGTTATGGCAGACAAATTGAGCAGAGTCCAGCCTCATGAATGATTCCTCAGCATGCCTGTAGCTCATCGAATATTCCAGAAGTGGGGAACCCCAACGATAGTCCTCTTTGCCTCTCCTCAGAACAACGAGCTTCCCCACTTTTGTTCCAGACTCTGTGCTCCAGATGTCTTTTTGCTCCTCTGGGATACAGACCTTATATACACTTTCCCCCCACTGCCTCTCGTCAGGAAAACTCTTCTCAATCTACGTCGAGACCATGGTGCAATCTCATCTTGAGTACTACATTCAGTTCTGGTCGCCATATCTCAAAAAAGATATAGCGAATTAAAAAAGATTCAAAGAAGAGCAACCAAAATGGTAAAATGGATGGAACTCCTCCTTTATGAGGAAAGGCTAAAGAGGTTAGTGCTCTTCAGCTTGGAAAATTTTTCACTTTTTCAAAAAGTACAAAGACCAGGTGACACTCAATGAAATTACATGGAAGTATTTTTAAAACAAATAGGAGGAAATATATTTTTACTCAAAGAATAATTAAGCTGTGGAATTCGAGAGGAAGTTTAGTTAGAGTATCTGGGTTTTAAAAAGGTTTGGACAAGTTCCTGAAGGAAAAGTCTATAGTCTGTTATTGAGATGGACATGGGGGAAGCCACTGCTTGCCCCAGGATTAGTAGCATGGAATGTTGCTACCAATTGGGTTTCCAACATATACTTGTGACTTGGATTGGCCACTGCTGGAATTAGGATACTAAGCTAGATGGACCATTGGTCTGACCCAGTGTAGCTATTCTTATTTTCTTAAGGGACCATGATCCTAATTACTTCCTACTGGCCACGTCAAACTTGGTTCCCTCTTCTCCTATAGTTATTGTCCAAGGAACCATTGAGATTAGAAGATCCTTTTCCAACCCTAATAACACAGAATGAGGAGTTCCTCTCCATCCATACCCCCTGCTCTCTGGCCCTGGCAGCTTGGTTTTTGACAACATAGACTTACATTCCTTAAACTTCCAGAAGGAGTCTCTAGAATACTATTAGCCTCAAGGAAACCTCCTACATAGAAATGTTACTGTTTCAAGTAGAGAAGATTTTCCCTGTGATGTTCAGCCAGAGCACTCAACTGTGCTGGGTACTCTGTTCCTGTCCTCGTTCATATTTCTGATTCTGACCTCAAAACTAACTCAGAGTGCACTTGAGTACTAATAACGCTTTTCACACTAGAGTTAATAACAAGCCAATTCTATTCATCCCTGGATATTTAGATTCATGAAAGGTTTATTTCATACCAAATCTACTATCAAAGCACCTTCGATGGCGTGGGATCTCAATGTTTCCTCACAACTCTCATGAAGCCTTCATTTGAACCACTCATTCCTGTTCCCTAAAGTTCCAAAAGTATAAAGTATTGTTCTTAATAGCGCTCACTCCTGTCTGAAGAGTAAGTGAACTTCAAGCCCTTGTGGCAGACTCACCGTACACCAAGTTCTACCACGACTGGATTGTTCTTGGAACCCACCCAAAATTCCTCCCTAAAGTGATTTCCGAATTCCACCTCAGTCAATCCATTGTTCTTTCTATCTTCCCTAAGCCATACTCTCATCTTGGAGAAGCATCATTGCGTACCTTAAACTACAGGTGAGTTCTGGCATATTATCTGGAGTGTAGAAAACCTCATAGAAAGTCTTCCCAGCTTTTTGTATTCTTCAGCCCTACATGGCTGGCTAACTGTATCTCCTACGTTTATGCTCAGGTTGGGCTGACACTTCATGGCCGTGTCACCACTCATAATGTAAGAGCCATGGGGGCTTCAGTAGCCTATTTCCGCTCTGCCTCCATTGAAAAAATTTGCAAGGTGGAAATGTGGTCTTCTATCCACACTTTCACCTCTCACTACTGTCTGGGGCAGCATTCTAGGTGGGATAGTTGGTTTGAAAAAGCAGTCCTGTAAAGTATTTTTACTACTTAAAAATCAACTCCACCTTCTGGTCCTTTCTTTCCACTAGGCTTACTTTCTACTTAGTTACCAGGTTTCGTATTTATATTGTGAGCCTGGCAGCTAGTGAGTCCCACATATGAGAATATTATGCCTGCTTGTCCTTGAAGAAAGCAAAGTTACTTACATGTAGCAGGTGTTCTCTGAGGACAGCAGGAATATATTCTCACATCCCTCTCTCCTTCCCTTGGAGTTGTCTTCTTAGCTGTAGTATTTGTACTGCTGGTCTCACACTCCAGTGTCAGGCAGGAAGGCACCCACACTTGCACAGTGGGGCACTGCCTCAAAGTTTGAAAGTGACAATGTACTATGGCAGTGTCCAACCAGGCTTCATGGATGACATCACTCACATGTGAGAATATACGCCTGCTGTTCTCTGAGAACACCTACTACAGGTAAGTAACTTTGCTTATTTGTTTTCAGGATATCCACAATGAATATGCATATGAGAGATCTGCATGCACTGCCTCCTTGATATGTAAATCTCTCTCATTCATATTCATTGTGGATATCCTGAAAACTGGCTGCGTGTGGACCTCATGGGCAGGAATTGATTAGCCCTGCTCTTCAACTTCTGTCAACCCTGACCAACCCAAGCATAGAACCCACGTTCTCTGTATGAATGTGTATAGCTCTAGTGGTGAGCCATCAGTCTTGTTCTGCATTAGTTTCTTAATAAAAGATTTTTTTGGATATAAAACCTGTTTCTTGCAGGGGAAGATAAGAATTGTATTCCTTAAAGTACAGGTCTTAGGCTGACACATCTGCCTATTTATCTCTCTTGATTGTTGTTTTTTTTAATTACAAATTGCAGTTCATGGCATTGAGATAAGTTATACTATTGGATATAGTTAACTGATTTGTTTTCATATATCATGCCCATTTTACATGTTAATCATTTGTTTGACACAATATGACCTGAGTGCTGCTATGGGAAGGAATCCAGACTAGTAGTACTACTGGCGCTGCCACCCTCCCATACCAAGTCATCCTGCCAGCAGTGGACTGTTTGTATGAACTGTTGATGGCAAACTCAAAATAAATAATAGTAGTAAAAAAAATGTAAAAATGTATGTATTGATTTTACTACTTCTGCAAAGAAATGATGCTTTCTAAAACAGGCAGGAGATGCTTCCTTGTTTTCCTTCCAAGAACAAATGTCCCTGTTATTCTATGAATGTCCAAGGCGGTAGACTCAAGAATGCAGGGGATTATATTTTTGTATGGTTAAGCGTGATGAATGCCTTAAATTCTATCCCAGGGGAGGTGTTGGTAAACTTCCCATGCTGGTTATCCCAGTAATTCATTGCCACAGGATCTGTACTGGCAAGAGAATGATAATGAAGCACTAGGATAACCAGCATGGGGATTTTTCATCCAGTGGCATAGCCAGACAGCCAGTTCTGGGTGGGCCTGAGCCCAAAGTGGGTGGGCACAAAATTTTTCTGCTCCGCCCTACCTCCACCTCAAAATATAAATACTTTAGCTAATGAGGATCCTCATGCTCTGTCAGCTAAAGACTTTCTCTGAAGGTGGCCAGAACTCTCTTTTACCAAGCTTAGCAGGCAGCAGCAATGACCCTAAGCCACTGATGCCAGCACCCCACACATGCTTAGCTGTCAATGGCTCAAGGATGCTGTTGCCAGAGCTTGGTAGAAGGGAGTTCTGGCCACCTTTGGAGGAGGTCCTTAGCTGGGGATGCCTGGGAATCCTCACCAGCTATACAGCAAGGGTGTTAGACCTGCTTGGGCCCAGGTCAGAAAATAAAGGAGGGCTCCCCTCCCCGATTCCCTCTCCTCTTTGCCTCCCCTCCAATTTCCCACCTGCCATTACTATAACACCAACAGACCCTCACCAAATACAGAACAAGGGATCACAAATTAGAAATAAAAATATTTAGACAAAAATTGAAATGGAACCCCAAGAAGTTAAACATAACATTACTTCAACCTGGAGACATAAAACAGAGATGCATTTCCTTTTCTACAGAACACAATACAAAGGCGTTCGCTATGCATATTTCCAAAAGCTAACATATTCCATTTAAAACATTCAAAATAAAATGCTTTGTTTCTACCTTTGTTGTCTGGACATTTTATTTTTCCATCTTGCTGGTTCCAGTTTCTCTTTTCTGCTTTCCTCTCTGTCGTCTGCTAATTCTTCAAGCGGCTGCAGTCCATTTGTCTTTTCTCCTTTCTTCTGTCTGTTCCCTCACTATTCCTGCCTCTGACATATTGATCATTCCTTTTTAGCTCTTTTCTGCCTCTCTCTCACCGTTCTTCGCCTCCTTTTTACTTTTCAACTACCTATCAAATTTCCATCTTCTTCTTTCGCCCACTAGCTGTCCCATTCCCCATCTTACTCCTCCCCATCCCTACTTTCTCTTTCATCTTTAAACTACTTCCCATTATCATATTTCTACCCTCTTTAATCACTATCTCTCATTCATTTCCTTGACACCCCCTCCTCCCCTTCTTGGCCTCTCCCACAGGGTTCCACCATTCCCATCGTCTTCCTCCCTCCACCCTTCTAACCAGCATCTGATCCTCTCCCCACCCCACCCTGGTAGCCTTATATTTTCCTGCCCCTTCTCTCTTCATTCCTGTCCTCTCCCCCATGGCCCAGCATTTCCCTCTTTCCTCCCTCACCACCTACTGTGTACCTCTACCTCCCTCTCATCCACCCCCATGTCCATCTTCCCCTCTCATTCCCACTGTCCACCATCTCTCTCTCTCTCGCCCTCTCCTTTGTGTTCTGGGTCCAGCATCTCTCTCCCCTTCCCATGCAGCATCTCTCCTTTCCTCCCCTCTACCATCATGTCTAACATTTCTCCCCTCCACCCCTATGCTCACCATTTCTCCCTCCTTTCCACCCCTATGTTCAACATTTCTCCCCCTCTCACCACCTATCCCCTCTCTATGCAGCATGTCTCCCTCCCCTCCACCTCATATGCAGCCAAGACTTCTCCCTTCCTCACCCCTCCACCCCTTTGCTGCATCTCTCCCTTCTTCCCCGTCCAGCATCTCCCCCACCCATCGTGCCTCATCTTTCCATCTTCCCTCCCCCCTGTGCAGCATCTGTCCCCGTCTTCCCTCCCCCATGCAACATCTTTTCCCCATCATCCCTTCCCCCATGCAGCATCTTTCACCCCATCTTCCCTCACCCCTGTGTAGTATCTTTCGTCCCCTCCCCTTTTCTTCTCCCGGTCGCAGGCAGCGCAAGCGATTTCCACACACCTCACCGCCTACTGCTCAATGACCTCCTTGCAGCCGCTAAGCGCTAACCCGGAAGCCTCTCCTCTGCCACATCTTGACTGGGCAGAAACCGGAAGTTGTGGCAGAGGAGAGGCTTCCAGGTTAGCGCTTGGTAGCTGCAAGGAGATTGTTGAGCGGCAGGCAGCGTGTGGGAATCGCAGCGATCCGAGCCTGCGACCAGAATCGTTGCAATCTACTTGCAGGAACACTGCTGCTGGGCAGGCCTGACCCCAAATTGGGTGGGCCCAGGCCCACCCGTGGCTACGCCCCTGCTTTCATCCCAAAGCAGTCGTGGTACAATGCTTGGACTTCTAAGAAAGCATTACGATAATCACAGTGTAGCAATTAGAACCCTAAATAGTTATGATAGGACAGCACTGGGCTTACAAGAAAAGCTGAATTATCCTTCAGTGAGTGTAGTAGGCCAGGATTTTCTTTCCCTAGCTTTGCTAACTTTGGTGATATAGGGATTATTGCTGAAAGTGGTAAGAAGACATAGAAAGAGACCTGAATGTTTGGCTAAAATATAGTTTTAGAAAAAAAACAAAGTTGAAGATGGCAAAGCCTGAGGTAGCCTAGTAGCATGGGAATAAGCATGGATTCAGCAAAAGGCCATTGTTCCAAGACATGGAGGGCAGTGGTGGGAAAGAGGCCTCAGTAGTAAGGGGCCAACACACAAAGGTAGGTGTGAAATACAGCTACCACAGGAGTGCACAAAGGGGATGGCTTGCAAATGAGATGCACGGATCCCCCTTTGTGCATCGGTCGCTGTTTGCTACTTGAAACTGTCAGTTGCAATTGACATCAGCCAACATTAAGTTTTATGAGTTGCGTAGGGTGGGGCTCGAGACAGCCCCCCTCCCATGCACAACTGAAAAAAAAACTGTGGTGGTCTATTGACCCCCCTCCCCTTCCAGAAAATCCCTGGTGATCCAGTGGACCCCGACCTCCTCCCTTGGCTCCCCCTAAGCAAAACATCCCTGGCAGTTCAATGGACCTCAACCCCCTCACACACACAAATACACACACTCACACACCCTCCTGGTCTCCTCCAAGCAAAAATCTCCCTGGTGGTCTAGTGACCCCCCTCCCTTATAACCTCTGTTGGAGGCAGGTCTTCACCCTTTTGCCTTTGGGCCCACTTCTCAGAATGGCAGCACCCAGCCCCTGCCTGGTGTATCCTGGGTTACTACTACTACTTAACATTTCTAAAGCGCTACTAGGGTTACGCAGCGCTGTACAGTTTAACAAAGAAGGACAGTCCCTGCTCAAAGGAGCTTACAATCTAAAGGACGAAATGTCAAGTTGGGCAGTCTAGATTTCCTGAATAGAGGTATAATGGTTAGGTGCCGAAGATGACATTGAAGAGGTGGGCTTTGAGCAAGGATTTGAAGATGGGCAGGGAGGGGGCTTGGCGTATGGGCTCAGGGAGTTTATTCCAAGCATAGGGCGAGGCAGAAAGGGCGGAGCCTGGAGTTGGCGGTGGTGGAGAAGGGTGCTGAGAGGAGGGATTTGTCCTGTGAGCGGAGGTTTCGGGTAGGAACTTAAGGGGAGATGAGGGTAGAGAGGTAATGAGGAGCTGCAGATCAAGTGCATTTGTAGGTTAGTAGGAGAAGCTTGAACTGTATGCGGTACCTGATCGGAAGCCAGTGAAGTGACTTGAGGAGGGTTGCAGTAGGAAGGGCCAAACACCATATACGGAAAAAATCTCCTTATATTATGGTGCTTAGCCCCTCCCAGTGCATCCCAAGGAGCCGCCATTTTGAGAAGACAGTCCCAGATGCAGGAGGTGTTGCTCCTGCCTCCAGTAGAGATATGTGGACGGGAGGGGAAGGGGGTCACTAGACCACCAGGGTGAGTTTTGCTCAGCAGGGGAGGGGTCCACTGGACCACCTTAGAAGTTTGTAAAGGTCTTTGGGAAGGGAGTCATGTCGGGGGTCCATGAGCACATACCTATACAGTGCAAGCAGATTGCTCCCCATAAGGACAGGTCCAGACCTGCCGTAAAATTTTTCATGTTAAAAGTAGGCGGGAGGAGTCAAGATGGCGGTTCGGGCTTGAGGCTCTGTGGAAGCCAACGCTGAGCTCTGTTCAATATTACCTTTTTCCAATATGCCGCATACAAAGCGAAAAGGTGCAGTGAAGGGTGTCTTACCGTCGGCCCAATCACTCCCTCCGGGCCAGCGAACGCTCCTGCAGTTTGCCACGAGCATCCCTGTGGATACTGGCATGAGGAAACCCGCTGTTGGATCCGCCGAAGGAGCGGCGTTTCCACTAGAGTCGGAGACATCACTATCCCTGCCAGAGCTTAATTCGCCGCTTTGCCCTGCAGCCCTTCGGATGAGCGATGAGGACTCGATGGGACCGGAAGTCGGTAACCAAAGGGCCTCAGACGGCAGAACTCTTCCCCAGGACACAGATGGTTCGATCATAGAGCTTCAAGCTCCCCAAGCGGTGACTCTACACTCTATTTGGGCAGCAATTCAACAATTAACAACTACGGTCACAAAAACTTCTCGAGATACAGCATTGCTGGTAAATAAGCTTGATTCTTTAACATTAACCTTAGAAACTGTTAAGACTGAACAATTTGCTAAAAAAAACCGAAATAACATCGTTAAAATCTGTTACGGATGCTTTGATAAAAGACAAAATGAAAATTTCTTTAAAATTGGAACATTTAGAGAACTATAATAGAAGACTAAATTTGAGGTTACTGAACTTTCCTTTTCAAATTGGAGTTACTCCAGTGGATTTCCTTAAAAAATACTTAATGGAAGTTTTGGCTTACCCTCAATCAGCAATACCACCTATTAACAGAGTTTACTACTTGCCAGATAAAATCTCCAAAGCGAATCCATGTGATAATAATCAAGGTCCAGAAATAAACTTGAAAGACTTATCAGCATTTCTGGAAGAATCTATTTCAGAGATAACTTGTCGAAGGACTTTATTGATATCGTTCATTTTTGAGCAAGATCTAAATGCATTATTAAGACTTTACTTCAAGAATGCTACTAAACTTTTTCATGGTCAAAAAATCTGGATTTTTCCATACGTGATAAAAACTACTCAGGATCGTAGGAGAGCGTTTCTAGCTTACAGAGAAGAGGTTAAAACTATGGGCCCTACCTTTTTGCTGGCTTATCCCTGCAAATGCTGTATCAAGTTTTTTGGGAATAAATATATATTTTTTGAACCAGACCAGCTAAAAAAGTTTATAGATGCTAAAAAGCTATCCAAGTAAATGTGTAGAAGTTATTAAGGAAATGGAAATTTGACTGGGGAATATGAACCAGGCTATTTACTTTTTGAGTATCTTGTTTTATCTCCTTAATTGCTTTATCTCCTCTCCCTCCTTCTGATTGTTGTGGTCTAAGAAAGTAGACTATGTTTCATAGTTAATATCTGTTAGGTATACTGAAATACTTATTAGTTTGAGATTATGTTGAATTGTTTCATGGTAATACTAACCTATGACAATTTTACTGCTGTATTTCCATTTATAAGTCTATCTTGTAAAAATGAAAAATTCAATAAAGAAAAATTAAAAAAAAAAAAAAAAATTAGGCGCTCAGGTCTGTGCCTTGCTCGGAATGCTTATTTTAGTACTGATGAGCTCATTGCAGTGCATTTGCATAGGGTTTTCGGTAGCTGCTACGGGGAATGGTAAAAAGTACTCAGAACCCCTTTGTTCATTACATGGTAAATAACATTTGCTTTAAACAAGTTACAACCAGTCTAAAGCAGACGTTCCAAGCACAGTAAGCTTTGTACATCAGGCCCTAAGTGACTAATCTTTTCTACTTATGGAAAGGCAGAAGATCAAGTACCAAGAGAAATGCGATATGAGACCAAAAAAAAGATGGCAAATGCACAATTCTAGGTGCTGCCATCCTGATTAAAAAGAATTTGAGTTCACCTTGATATAGTGTCTGTTTATATTGCACCCTATGAACTTCAAGAGGAGACTGTCTTTGTATAGTGTAAGTATTAGGAAGAGCACTAAGAGTGAACCAGAGATACTGAGACTGTACCTAACATAACCTGACTTTAAAAATGAGGTCCTTTGCTATCATGGCGTAGACAAAACAGTCTCAAGTACAGAAATAACAGGAGCATGCAGAAACACAGGCATCAACATAGCCTGGGTCTGGCAAGCTGTACAGGGAACTGAGAAGGCCAGATGTGTGGGCAGCAGCCATGCTAGTACTGGTCACTATGTAGGTTATTTAGAAACTATAGTTAGACCTGGGAAGGGTGAGTAGAAATCTTATATGCTCACAGTAATGGAATTCAAAAAGGCGTGGCATGAACACAGAGGAACTCTATCTAGAAAATAGATGGTATAAAACAATAATAAAATGGATAGACTGGAAAGGGCTTCAATGGCAACTTCAGTAGCTGGAATAGAGGACAGTGCTGGGCAGACGTTTACAGTCTGGGTCCAGCAAATGACGGCAGCTCTAGTAGGTGGAACATAAGGACAGAGTCAGCCGGACTTCTATTGTCTATGTCCCAGAAACACCAAAGAAAGACTTGTGATAAAGTGTATATCACATTCATTGTTGATGTAATCATGAATTGATAATGAGTGTGACTGTTGGGCAGACTAGATGGACCATTCAGGTCTTTATCTGCCGTCACTTAACTATGTTACTACGTTCTACCCAAATGTTGTGTAGCAGTGTAGGCTGGATGGGTGGGCTGGTTGTTTTTGTCTTGTTGCTTTTTTTTTGTTGTTGTTTTAACAATTAGAAGACTGTAATTATTGGAAGACTCTACCCAAGGAAAGGTATGATGTAGACATTGAGGGAGAGGAGTTCAAGCCCAGTTGTGCATTGGAATCATCTCTTCTGCTGAACTTTCACCAGTTGCTAGATACTTCTGTGTCCCTTGCTGCTGTCCATTGACAGTGATCAACAGTTGCATAATTCCTGTCTCCACTCCCAAATAGATGGCAGCCCATGCTACTCAGGACAGACATGACTACACAAGGGCTTCTGTAAGAGCTGTTAGCATAAAGCTTATTAGTCATGTTTGGCAGAGAAGTTCTTTTTAAAAACAAAATTGTTGTATGTGCATCGAGCAAAGCAAACTGATTTAATGCTTTTGATTATTTATAGGATTTCTGCAATGAAAGAAGTTATGTTTCAGATGAGATGAGAACACTGCTGCTAACTGGAAAGGTAAGAGGCAACCTTCAAGCGTTGACGTACATCTGTATAGGTAATCTGAGTCAGAAAAGGGACGTCTAAGCTGAGGTGTTTATAATTTGCAGCTTATTTTACAACAGAGCTGGCTGAATATAAAGCCTTTTTTTAAAATATATATAAGGGTACAGGCAAAATGTTCAGCAACATTTAAAATAGGAACAGGCATTTAAAGAAAAAAAGTGGCATCACTTTGGGTTTCGTACATGCAACTGCTGGCATTTACATGTTGCAGTGGCAGATTTTGCTACCTCACTTTTAAAAAAACAGCTTCTTTACACTAAGGCAGATTCTTTCTGTCCGCTCAATGTTAGAGACTTCTTTCAGAATCCTGCTTTTGGCCTTGCTGTTTACTATGTTATTATGTTATTTAAAAAATTGGATTGCTGCAATTCTTTATATCATGGTCTACCACTTTCTCAAATCTGGAGACTCCAACTTGTCCAGAGTACTGCTATTAAATTACTTTTTGGTAAAAAGAAATACGTTCATGTTACCCCTCTGCTTACTTTCAAATATCTCAGTATATATATTTTTAATCAGGTACTGCAGGCCAGCCTTCCATTATTCTTATCAAATCTTCTCATACCATATGCTCCACATGTATGTTACATTCTTCTTATAGGCATTATTAATAGTTTCCTCTTGGCTTGGTTCTCTCTGTAGTACCTGCCTTAGTGTTGGTGCTACCTTCATTTGGAATTCCATCCCTCTCTATCAGAAAAGAACCCACTTACCAAATTAAAAAACAAACAAACAAAAAAAACTTTAAGGCTTGCCTGTTTACTAAGACCTTTCAGCAAAACTGATTCTTTCTGACCCTTTTTCCCTATTACCAACTTTCTGTAGTGCATTCCCTCCTTTTTAGACTTCTCTTTCCTTTTTTATTTCCTAATCCCTTATGATGTAATTCTTTTCCTTTTGTTTTATTTCCTTGTGTTTTCTTCTATTCTCTTTTGTTTTGTTTTGTTTTTTTTGCTGCTGTTTTAACCCCACTATCCTATTTTAAATGATATTGTAAATCGCTAAGATGTTTTATAATGATTCTGCAGTATATCAAATAAACTTGACCTTGACCATGAGTATCAGATTTTTCAAGACTGCATGTTAAATGAGAGACAATTAAGGAGCTGAAGAACAAGACTCAGTTTTTGTGCTTTTGCAGTGGTCTTGAACACCAGAGAGGTAACAACAATTCAGACCAAACAAGCAGTTAGCTGACAGTACTGCTCACCCCGGAGCAGATATAAATGCCCTCAGGGAAAATTTTTGAAGTCTCCCATTTCCTTTGCAGAATACATGTGTAACTTTTAAAGTTTATGTTTAACTCATTTTTATTAGGTTTCCAAAAACAACAGAACATATTTAAAATGAACAGTCTACCGAGAGGTTTTCATTTACAGGTGCTATAAACATTAACAATGCTACTCCTCTCCTCTCTGTCTCTACGTCCCCCCTTCTTTCTCCCCCCCCCCTCGTTCCCCCCCCCCCCCCCCCCCAAAAAAAAAAAAAAAAACTATTACCCTTTTGTTGATTGCAAGGAGTTCTGAGTCACACAGGTGAAGTCCAACAATGAAGTTAATTTAGAATTCTGCTGCTGGCTGCAATGTGTCCCAAAAGTTTGCCCATGTTTTTTCCAGGTTCTTGCCCTCCTCAGAGGAGAAATCTGTTACTCCACATCTTTCCAATTTCAGTAGCTCATCATTTGCGTCCTCCAGATGCCTGTTGACGGGGCCCCAGTTTCTCGCCAACTCAGCAGTATAGTCTTTTTTCCAATTAACACCGATCGTCTTACAAAGGATATAAACCCTGGGATTGTAGGTTTCACACTCTTATAAATCCCAAAGAGCAACAGCGGATGACTCCGAATGCGGCCCCAGTAAGTCTTAATTTCAATCAGCACCCGAGACCAAAAGTTCGCCACGCGAGGGCATAGCCAGAACATATGGCCGAGCAGTGCAAGTGTCTGTCCACATCGAGGGCATGCTCCTGAATCGCCAAACCCTGCTTTCAACGCTCTTACTGGAGAAACATAAAGCCACATTGCAAATTTGTACTGAAGTTCCCAGTAACGCGTGTAAACTGCATGACTCTGGGCCTGACGGAGATGATCACTGAATATCTCTGCTGTCACCTCAATCGCCAAATCCTTGGCCCAGGCCTGTGCTCTACTGACATAGTCAATGTCCTCTGTGGTGTTCTGAAGAAACCTATGATGATATCGGAGGGGCACAGAGTTCTGGGCTCCAAGAGTCAGAGCCGTGTTTAGTACATCCTGCACATCTTCGCTGAGGTTGATCCAACCCAGTGCCCTCAGGTAATGTTGAATCTGCAGGTATTTTTAAAGTTTATATAGAACACATCCCCATTGCCAGAGAATGTGGTAAAAGCAGTTTAGCTTAGCAAGGTTTAAAAAAGGTTTGGATAAATTCCTAATAGAAAAGTGTATAGGCCATTATTAAGATGGTCTCCACTGACTTCTGTAGGATAAGCAGCATAAAATTTGTTTTACTCTTTTCGTATATTGCCAGGTACTTGTGACCTGGATTAGCCACTGTTGGAAACAGGGTACTTGGCTTGATGGAACTTTGGCCTGTCCCAGTATGGCAACACTTATGTTCTTAAATCTGTGTGGGCTGCAACTATATACTTGAAGTGGAGGAGTGGCCTAGTGATTAGAGCACTGGTTTTGACATCCAGAGGTGGCTGGTGCAAATCCCATTGCTGCTCCTTGTGATCTTGGGCAAGTCACTTAACCAATCCTCTATTGCCTCAGGTACAAACTAGATTGTGAGCCTGACGGGGAATTATCCAACGTACCCGAATGTAACTCACGTTGAGCTACTACTGAAAAGATGTGAGCAAAATCTAAATAAATAATTAATAGGAGTGGCTTTTGTAAAATTTGCTACTTAAGCCTGTAAATAGACTTTTTATGTATGTAAACAGTACATAACCCTTTTAAAATCACTTCTACCCTGCACAGTTTGATATTTAATATACATTTTTTTAAATTAGTTTACTCAAATATGCATGCAACAACCAATATTTGAAATGGGATACATGAAAGGCAAATAATCAGAAAAAAAAAAGAATATAAATAAAGAGCCCAAGCTCTATTTCAATCCATTTCCCATCTTAAGTAGAGGAGTGTGGTAGCCGTGTTAGTCCACTCTTAAGGTTATCAATAGAAATCAAACAAAATAAAACATGGAAAAGAAAATAAGATGATACCTTTTTTATTGGACATAACTTAATACATTTCTTGATTAGCTTTCGATTGCCCTTCTTCGTCAGATCGGAAATAAGCAAATGTGCTAGCTGACAGTGTATATAAGTGAAAACATTCAAGCATTACTATGACAGTCTGACAGGGTGGGAGGATGGGGGTGGGTAGGAGGTATGCATGGGGACATCAAAGCATATCATTGATATTCTAACAGGATGGGTGTGGATAGGTGAGGGGTGGGGTGATCTACAGAGACATACAGCTTTATGGTTTATAATGGGCTAGGAACCCCAGATCCTTGTTAAGTCCTTTCTGTTGGGTGTTAAAATATTCAATCATTCTGACTTCAAAGGTCTTACGTTCTTGTATGGTTTTAAAGTTACCTTTCAGGATTCTCACTGTGAAGTCACTGGTACAGTGTCCTGGTCCTGTAAAATGCTGACCAACAGGCGTGGGAGCCCTACTGGCACCAGTATTGTTCATGTGATGTCTATGTAAATTGAATCTTGTCTTAAGCATCTGGCCTGTTTCTCCAATATAGCATCCTTCGTTACATTTTTTACACTGAATGATATATACCACATTGGAAGATGAGCAAGTGAAAGATCCCTTTATGTTGAATACCTTTCCTTTGTGGATGACTGTGGGGTCCTGTGAAATATTTTGGCATAGTTTGCAACTAGATAAATTACAGGGAAGTGTGCCCTTCTGTTCCTTTTCAGTCTGTGATGGAAGTTTACTTCTGATTAGCTTGTGTTTTACCTCCTACCCACCCTTATCCTCCCACCCTGTCAGACTGTCATAGTAATGCTTGAATGTTTTCACTTATATACAATGTCAGCACATTTGCTTATTTCCGATCTGACGAAGAAGGGCAACCTTCGAAAGCTAATCAAGAAATGTATTAAGTTATGTCCAATAAAAAAGGTATCATCTTATTTTCTTTTCCATGTTTTATTTTGTTTGATTTCTATTGATAATCCATTTCCCCAAATAGAACAAAAGGAGGAGAGATCTTAATTTTAAAAAAAAGAGAGAGAGAGAAACAAAAAATTAAGAAAAACTACTAGAAAAAAAGAAAATCTTTCTGTTCCCTTGCATTATCAATATTGAAGCATTTCAAATCACAGGACATTCCTAAAGACACCCACAACCACCCACCGGTTGCTAAAGATTTCTTATTCTTGAGGAAAACTTTAAATTCGGATAGTTTAAGAAACACATACTTTTGAGCATCTATTCATAAAAGCAGTTAATAAATCCCAATCAATCAATAAATATGTTTACAAGGAAATCTAACAAAAACCTAGGCTACAAGAAGAAACTTCTTCCTTCTGTCTTACATAAATCAGGAAAAATGAAACTTTTTTTGCTCCAAAAATAATGTAGACTGATTCTGTCAGAACAAATTAAACATTCTGTCTCTACCTTGCTCAAATTCAAACACTTTTTTAATGTAGCTCTATTTGGCACTTCCTCCAATGAAAGAAAGAAAGTAGGCTACATTCCTGTATAGAATAGGCTCCTAATTCTAGGCACCCTAATATGCTTCAGCTCCTAAAATAGCCCTTAAAAGAATACAGTCAACAGAGAAAACATTACATTTGAGTACAGGAAGGTTAAGATCATTTTAGAAAGGTTTGGAGGCATTTGCATATGTGTGCAGCACTATATACGAACAGGTAAGCCACCTTCTTTCTGGTAGCTGATCCCTCCTCTTTAAGAACACAAGCCCTGCAGCCACCCAAGAAGTGAGCTTGAAAGCAAGAGAAAGAGGTGTCAGAACAAAACTGTCTTGATCTTCCAGGGTGCACTCTCAAGCTTTAATCAAGATGGCAGCATAGAGCTTATGCTCTGCACACCTCTGCAAAATATTGCTTCATCATCGGTTCAGAGAACAGTATTTTCATCATAATATCATTGATTATGGCTTCACAAAAGCAAATCAAACCAGATCACCTTTCTGTGACACAAAGAGTTAAAAGATCCCTCTGATCATTCTGCACTGGTAAATGCGGGCAGTAGTAATGGCCTGTAGCACCCATGCTTACTTTAGATCATCAACCCTTAAGTTCTGTACCAACTAATTCTTTGCATCTTCCTGTAATTTTACCTGGAGATTTTAGTTTAATTTTAAACCCCTTACGAGATAGAAAATCCCTTAGCCTAGCTCCTAATCTTATTCTGAACATTATGAAGAGTTTTATGTTTCAACAATTTTATTGATGATCCTTCAAAATGAACATACAACATGCTCCATAAGCAACAATTTGCAAACAGTCTTTCAAACAGCCAATACAATAAAACTTGGAACACCAGAAGTTTTAGCATTAATCAACCCCCTCCCTCCCATCCACTCTCCTAACCCCCCTCTTCCCCCTTCCCGCCAGAGAGTATTGACAACCTTTCCAACAATTCCCAGCTCCAAAAAAAAAAAAATTATATATATATATAATAACCCCGCCACCCCCCTCCCCCCCACACTCCATGTTAATCCTTCTAAATCGCATTATGAAGAGTTTTAACCTCTCTGATATTTGGGGACTCCTCCACCGAAAGATGAGTGACTTTACTTTTTTCTATCCTGCACAGGATAGACTTCCTCTTAATCTCAGATTCTCTGGTATCTTCAGTTACTGAAGCAAAAATTTTACCAACAGCTATTTCAGAACATACTCCCATCCTTAGGAGTTTCATTCCAGAAAATTACACTCAGAATAGTAAGTCATTGATTCAATTCAAGACTATTAAATAAACCCGGTTTTAATGATTATATTAGTAAAGGTATTTCTAAATATTGCAAATTCAACAATCCCAATGATACTAAACTGTTTTTGTGGTGGGACGCATTTAAATCTTATGATTCTCCCCGCTCGATGGAGCTGGCAGCGGGTGCCATTTTGGAAGTGCCGCGTGCAGGGGGACGCCTCGTTCGGAGGCTGCTAGAGGAGCTTCATCCTCCGCTTCTAATTCGGGGGCGGAGGGCCAGGGTGAGTTTTTCTCCCCTGAATTTGTGCTGCTGATGCATAAGGCCTTTATGTTAAAAAGGACTCTGCTGGAGGCGTCTGACACTACCTTGCGGACTGGATTCCCTCCAGGTTTTGATAGTCCAGTGTTGGCTGCTGAGTTTTCTTCTTCCCTCGAGCATTGGACTGACACTAAACGTAGACCGGTAATCCCATCTGAGTGTGGCACCTCTCTCTTTTCCCCCCTCTGGTCAGGCTGCAGGGAGTCTGAGGAGTCTGGTAGGCCCTCGGATGATCCAGATGAGGGTCCCTGTTTGCCACAGGATTTGGATGATCCTAAAGCGGTACGGATTTTCCATCGTGACGAGCTGCCAGCGCTCATTTCTGACGCCTTGCAGGCCCTTTCTATTGAAGATCCGGCCGAAGGCGATGCCTCCTCTTTTAATCCTAGGATGGCTAGTCTAAGAAGCCTTCTCGGGCATTTCCTGTGCATGACTCCATCCAAGAGCTTATTTCTGCTCAATGGTCTGACCCTGATGGGCCTTTGAAGGTTGCCAGGGCTATGGGACAGCTTTACCCTCTGAGTGAGGATCACTTGGCCCCTTTGGGGATGCCTGAAGTGGATGCGTTGGTCACGGCCGTGACTAAAAAGACCACGCTCCCGGTGGATGGAGGGGTCGCTTTGAAAGATATGCAGGACTGTCGGCTAGAATCCGCGTTGAAGCGGTCCTTTGAAATTTCGGGTCTTTCCTTAAGGGCGGTGATTTGCAGTTCTTATGCAGCCCGTGCCTGCCTTTCCTGGTTACAGCAAGCAGGTGATATGCCCGAGGATGGTGCGGGTTCCCTCTCTGAGGTTGGCCCACGTATTGGATCTGCCCTGTCTTTTTTGACTGATGCCCTTTATGATCGGGTCAGAGCTGCGGCTTAGCAGATGTCTGTGGCAGTTGTTGCCTGCCGCATTCTTTGGCTGCGGTATTGGGCGGCTGACATGGCCTCTAAGCAGAAGCTGGTGAGGTTACCCTTTCAGGGCCTTCTGTTATTTGGAGAAGAATTGGAGAAGATGGTTAAAGACCTGGGGGACTCTTAGTCTCAGTGGTTACCTGAGGATAGGCCGCGGCCTTCTTCCAAAAGCTCTGTTTTTCCCTCTTCTTCCAGGCCACGTTTCCGCGAAGCTCGCAGGTATCACCCAGGGCGCTCTGCTAGGTTTTCTCATCGTGCCCGTTTTCAGCATAGGAACTCCTTTTGCTCTAACAAACATTCCGCAGCGGTCAACCAATGGCCAGGAGTTCAGGGGCGTCCTCCACAATGATGGGACGCCGGTCCACTCGTCGATTCCTGCAGTAGAGGGTCGTCTTTCCTTCTTCATCGAGGAGTGGACCAAGATTTCTTCGGATCAGTGGGTCCTGGACCTGATCAGAGAAGGCTACCGATTGGAATTTGGTGCCCCGGTGAGAGATGCTTTTATGGAGTCCCGATGCGGCACTGCTGTCAAACGGCCTGGCTCTTGAGGGGTTGCAATTGAGAGACAAGGGCTACTCTAACAAGGTCATCTCCACTCTCTTGCAGGCCTGCAAGTGGTCTACCTCCGCAGCTTATGCTCGGATGTGGCGCAAGTTTGAGGCGTGGTGTGTTTCAAAAGAGATCACACCCATGCGGGCTACAGTCTCGTCGGTCCTGGACTTTTTGCAGGACGGCTTACAAAAAGGCCTGGCTTACAGGTCCCTTCGGGTTCAAGTGGCAGTGTTGGCATGCTTCCGAGGGAAAGTCTCTGGCTTGTCCCTTGCTGCTCATCCGGAAATTGTCCAGTTTCTCAGAGGGGTACATCGGCTCTGTCCTCCTGTGCGGCCTGGAACCTGGGGCTGGTGTTGAAGGCTCTTCAGCGTTTGCCTTTCGAGCCGCTTAGGCGAGCTTCTGAGAAGGATGTGACTCTCAAGATAGTCTTTTTGGTGGCCATGACATCGGCTAGACGCGTATCTGAGCTCTAGGCGCTTTCCTGTCGGGATCCTTTTCTTCAGTTCTCAGAGTCTGGGGTAACGGTACGTACAGTGCCTTCCTTCCTGCCTAAGGTGATTTCAACTTTTCACCTGAACCAGCCCATTTTTCTACCTTATTTTCTGGATTCCTTTGGGCAATTGCATCTTTTGGATGTCTGCAGGGCTCTATTGCAGTATCTTCAGATATCAAATGACTTCAGGACTTCTGATCACCTTTTTGTATTGTTGCCAGGTCCTCGACGCGGGTGTACGACGTCTAAGGCCACTATAGCCCGTTAGCTCAGGGAAGTCATTTTTTCTGCGTATCTGCTTTCAGGACGGTCTCCGCCTGAAGCTTTTAAAGCGTATTCCACGAGAGCGATTTCCTCCTCATGGGCTGAAACGGGTGTCCTTTCTCTTCAAGAGATCCGTCGTGCGGCTACTTGGGCTTCTCAGCTCTCGTTTGTACGGCATTACAGGCTGGATGTGGCAGCGAAGCAGCATGCGCATTTTGGAGCGCAGGTGCTTGCTCACGGAGTTGCCTGTTCCCATCCTATGTAGGGATTGCTTTTGTACATCCCATCAGTTAATGGATTCATCTGTTGATGACAAGGAAGGGAAAATTAGGTTCTTACCTTGGTAATTTTCTTTCTTTTAGTCACAGCAGATGAATCCATGATCCCTCCCTGTCTGACTTTGTTTTTGTTATTCATATCCTTCATGCAGATATTGTATCGCATCGGGAGGAGTTGATCAGTTCTCAGAATTTCTCCATGCTGTTTTATTGCAGGAGGTTGAGAACGTCCCTCCTTTGTTGGTTAGTGCTCCGGTTCTGGGGCGTTTGTTCACTGTGAGGAAAGTTTGCGTTATTTTACCTTTTTCTCACTCTGCTTTGGAAGTTTCATATACTGAAGGCAGAAGGGGCTAGCCGTCTAAGGTCACTGTGGTTTTTCAGTGTTTTCTATCTCCACCTGCTGGTAGGCGGATATAACCCATCAGTTAATGGATTCATCAGCTGTGACTAAAGGAAAGAAAATTACCAAGGTAAGAACCTAATTTTCCCATATGCATCCCCCCAAATATCATACCTTCCAAAAACTGTGTAAACTCAGATCTGAATATAACATTTACAGTAAATAAGCATTTCATCATTTAACATTACTACTCAAAACAGAATAAAGCTGATAGGCTATTAGCTAAATACTTAAAATGGAAAAAAAGCCCAAAATAGTGTTACTTCTTTAATCAGCCCAAAGATAACACTGTAATTACCTCTAAAAAAAAAGTGATAATTCAAACCTTTCAAGACTTTTTATAAAAGTCTCTATACTTCAGCTCTATCTGAGTCAAATGACAAAAAAATTGTTTTCTTAAATAATATTTTTTTTAAAACTAAATAGATAAAACAATTTCTTTAGAAATGTTATATGCCATAAAATTTCTTCCGTTAAGTAAGGCCCCAGGACCTGATGGTTTTAATGCAGAATATTATAATTTGTTCCAAAGATATATCACCCCTTATACATACTTTATTTATTCAGATAAAAATAGATACATTTATTGATGGTGCCTTTGCTGAAGCGCAAATAATTGTTTCCCTAAATCAGGAAGAGATCCAGAATTGGTTTCTAAGTATAGACCCATTTCTCTAATGAACATAGATGGCAAACTTTTTGAAAAAATTATTGCTATAAGATTATCTCGGATTTTACCTTCTATAATTCATCCAGATCAATGTGGATGTATGTCTAATCATGCTACTACTGATAATTCCAGGTTATTTTGTAATATATTTCCCCAAGCCAGCACACTAAAGGACCGGCTGGTCACTTTGTCTCTGGACGCAGAGAAAGCTTTTGAAAGGGTAGAATAGAGGTATCTATTTCACATTTTCTCTTGGTTTGGTTTTGGCACCAATTTCATACAAATGATACAACTGCTTTTGGATTAAGAAATAGTAAACATTTTTGTTAATAACCATTATTCGGTCCCTTACTCTGTGTCCAGAAGCACCAGACAAGAATGCCCTCTATCGCCCCTTCTGTTTAATTTAGCAATAGAATCTTTGGCCATGGCACTAAGACAAAATTCTCGGTTTACTGGCTTGAAGATACGTGACCTGGAGATTAAACTTTCATGTTGATGATTTACTACTCTATATATCCATATCATCTATCCCCCATGTCTTTTCTGGATACAAAATTAATTGGGTTAAAATTAAATGTCTTCCATTACTCCAAAACATTACACAACAAGACTTAGCTAACTTCCCATTTAAAACTCAATCTCAATGCATTACATATTTAGGCATTTATCTTTGCAGAACTATCCAAGAAACTTGTAGAGGCGTTTCAAGTTTGCAGAAATAGAAAACAGAGCAGACCTGGAGTCCAGAGAATACTTTATTAAAAGAGACCCGACATGCCACATTTCACCGAAATGGCTGCATCCGGGGTCTGACATAACACTAGCATCTTCAGTAGTTGCACTGGTTTGAATTGCCTGCAATAGCAGGCACCATGGCGTAGGGATACTGTGACAAGGCTACCGCCAGGGCGGCTAGGATGAAGCAGTTAGACCCTGAAATACAAGTACCAGAAGCCATTGCAAGGAGGGAGGCAGAGAGTAGTCTGGAGACAAGGGAATAGACTCCCAGCTCCAGCAGAGGGAGCCAGGGGGATAGCCAGGCTGAGCCTATAATTTCATCACCCACTAGGGGGAGGCGGAGGGGAGAAGCTCAATTCCCCTGGATACGCAATCAATATACCATGAGGCCCAGCTGGAATAGAGAGGGGCCCATGGAGAGAAGAAGATGATTGGATGGATTATATGGAGGGGGGGTAGATCAGATGGGGGAGGAATCCCAGGAGTGGGGAGAAGCCTCTATGTAGTGGGAGAGTTCCAAGACAGGGATGGCCAGCTCCTGAGGGTTTGGAAGTGGTGTTAAGAGGTGAGAGTAACCTGCTTCACTGGAAGCCTGATTTATTTGGAAGCCTGCTTTATTTACCTACTTTACTGGAAGCCTGATTTATAGGAAGCTTGATTTTGAAAACCTGCCTTGGTCTGGAAAAACCCTGATTAGTTGGAAACCTGTTTTTGTTGGAACTTGTTTGTTTGGAGATAACCTGTGTACTGAAGTTTGAGACAGCTGTTATTGGCCTGATAATAAACGCTTTTGACCTAGCCACTGTCTGCAATTGTGGGGACCTCTGGAAGTTCAGTTGGTGGACGGCTCCACCTTGCTGGGAAGCAGTGGACCCTTTTCACAATACTGCAGTTTGTCTTGTTGCTAGGGGTGTTGCTAAAGCTACAGTTGTCCATAACTCAGAAATTTTCTCTGCTATTGTGGGCAATTCAAACCAGTGCAACTACCGAGGAAGCTATTGTTTTGTCAAACCCATGATGCAGCTGTTTCGGTGAAACGTGGCCATGTCGGGTCTCTTTTAATAAAGAATTCTCTGGACTCCTAATTTGCTCTGTTTTCTACTTCTCAATAAAAATGTCAATTACACCATACAAGTTTTTAAGAATTTTTTTTCAGGTTGGTCTCCTTTATTTCTGAGCTGATGAGGGAGACTCAAACTATTAAGATAATACTTGCTCCAAGGATCAGTTATATGCTTAGCATGCTTCCAATAACTTGACCTAGTTCCTTTTTTCAAACCATTGATAGGTTGCTATCAGAATTCTTACGGAAATCTAAACCACCACATATTGCATTGAGAATTTTGAAACACTCCAAAGAGTTTGGAGTTAATTTTCCTGACTTTGTGCATTATCACTCAGCTTTTATCCTTATCAAGGGTTATAATTGGTGTATAACTTATTCTTCAAATAACAATTTCTCTTGGTTACAAGTTGAAAGAGATCTTTGCCTTCCCCCCTGTCTCTTCATATTTTATCTTCTTTTGTCTTCTTTTGTCCGCGCTCGGTACGGTCGTGTTTCGCCGTTCGCGCCCCTAAAGTTGACCTCGAGCGTCTCCTTTTTTGGTTTCGCTACAAAAAAAAGAGATTTGGAAGAGGACCTTTCCGGTCTTTTTCCCTTCCCGCTACGTCCAGTTTTTGCCCCAGTAAGTTTCTTTCGTCTTCGGGGTAGGCCTTTTTTCAGGCCTCGGGTCGAATTTTTTCTTCCCCTCGTTTTTGGTGCCTACCGCAATTACGAGTTTCGATTTCGCCGGCGAGATTTTTCCGCCCATGTCATCGAAGTCTCCCAGCGGCTTCAAGAAGTGCACCCAGTGCGCCCCGGGTAATCTCGCTCACTGACAGGCACGCGTCGTGTCTTCAGTGTCTGGGGGCTGGGCACCGCACGCAGGCCTGTAGTCTCTGCGCCCTTTTACAAAAGCGGACTCAGGTAACGAGATTGGCCCAGTGGAACATTTTGTTCTCGGGCTCTTCGTCGGCATCGGCACCGGGGGTATCGAGTGCATCGACGTCTCCAGCGTCCAGACCTTCATCCTCGGCCGCCAGTGCATCGAGGCATCGACCCTCTGCATCGGCGCTGAGACATCGGACGACTGTGTCGACGTCGGTGGTACCGGGACCTCGTCTGCTGATGTCGTCGGACGGTGGTGCTTCGTCTGGAGTGCAGGTGAGGGCTGTCCATTCCCCTGCTGGTGGCGGTCTCTGCGGTACAGCCCCCCCGAGACCGACCTTCTTCGGCCTCGGGCCCGAGGAAGCGACGGCTGGATTCTACGTCCTCCTCGTCGGTGCCGGGAAGCTCCGGTGACGTGCTTCGTCTCAAGAAGTCGAAGAAGCACCGACACCGGTCCCCTTCCCTTGTCGGCACCGAGAGCTCTGGGTCGCCGAGGGAGTCGGCACCCAGCAGACATCGGCACCGAGAGGACCGCTCACCCTCTGTTCAGGAGGTGTCGATGCGCTCCACTCTGGACAGCCCGGAACAGCCTCCACGCCCGGAACAGACTCTGACATCGACACCTGCATCGGCTTCCACGTCTTTCTCCACAGCCGCTCTGCACGAGAGTCTCCGGGCCATTCTCCCAGAGATCCTGGGAGAGCTGTTGCGCCCTTCCCCTCCGGTACCGTCGAGTGAGGCGCCGGCTGGCCCCTTGCCCAGGGTGAGGTCTCCGACATCGGTGCCGCTTGCGGTACCGACTGCGGTCGCCTCCCAGGAAGGCTCCCCAACTATGTCGGCGGAGGGAGCTTCGCGGGCGCGGGAGTCTACCTCTCGACGCTCCCACCGTGGCCGGGGTTCCACGGAGTCGAGCCGGGCACGGCTTCAGACACAGGTTCGTGAACTTGTGTCTGATACCGATGGTGAGGCCTCGTGGGAGGAAGAGGAGGACATCAGATATTTCTCTGACGAGGAGTCTGATGGTCTTCCCTCTGATCCCACTCCCTCTCCTGAAAGACAGCTTTCTCCTCCCGAGAGTCTGTCTTTCGCTTCCTTTGTCCGGGAGATGTCTACGGCCATCCCCTTCCCGGTGGTTGTGGAGGACGAGCCCAGGGCTGAAATGTTTGAGCTCCTGGACTATCCTTCTCCACCTAAGGAAGCGTCCACAGTACCCATGCATCATGTCCTCAAAAAGACATTGCTGGCAAACTGGACCAAGCCATTAACTAACCCCCACATTCCCAAGAAGATCGAGTCCCAGTACCGGATCCATGGGGACCCAGAGCTGATGCGCACTCAGTTGCCTCACGACTCTGGAGTTGTGGATTTGGCCCTAAAGAAGGCTAAGAGTTCTAGGGAGCATGCTTCGGCGCCCCCGGGCAAAGACTCTAGAACCTTAGACTCCTTTGGGAGGAAGGCCTACCATTCCTCTATGCTCATGGCCAAAATTCAGTCGTACCAGCTCTACACGAGCATACACATGCGGAACAATGTGCGGCAGTTGGCGGGCTTGGTGGACAAGCTCCCCCCTGAGCAAGCCAAGCCTTTTCAGGAGGTGGTCAGGCAGCTGAAGGCGTGCAGAAAATTCCTGGCCAGAGGGGTGTATGACACCTTTGATGTTGCGTCCAGGGCCGCTGCTCAAGGTGTGGTGATGCGCAGACTCTCATGGCTGCGTGCCTCTGACCTGGAGAATAGACTCCAGCAGCGGATTGCGGACTCGCCTTGCCGTGCGGATAACATTTTTGGAGAGAAAGTCGAGCAGGTGGTAGAGCAGCTCCACCAGCGGGATACCGCTTTCGACAAGTTCTCCCGCCGGCGGCCTTCAGCTTCTACCTCTACAGGTAGACGATTTTTGGGGGGAAGGAAGACTGTTCCCTACTCTTCTGGTAAGCGTAGGTACAATCCTCCTTCTCAACAGCCTGCGGCCCAGGCTAAGCCCCAGCGCGCTTGCTCTCGTCAGCAGCGTGCGCCTCAGCAAGGCCCCTCAGCTCCCCAGCAAAAGCAAGGGACGAGCTTTTGACTGGCTCCAGCAGAGCATAGCCGACATCCAAGTGTCAGTGCCGGGCGACCTGCCAGTCGGAGGGAGGTTGAAAGCTTTTCAGCAAAGGTGGCCTCTCATAACCTCCGATCAGTGGGTTCTCCAAATAGTCTGGCAAGGATACACCCTCAATTTGGCCTCAAAACCTCCAAATTGTCCACCGGGAGCTCAGTCTTACAGCTTCCAGCACAAGCAGGTACTTGCAGAGGAACTCTCTGCCCTTCTCAGCGCCAATGCGGTCGAGCCCGTGCCATCCGGGCAAGAAGGGCTAGGATTCTATTCCAGGTACTTCCTTGTGGAAAAGAAAACAGGGGGGATGCGTCCCATCCTAGACCTAAGGGCCCTGAACAAATATCTGGTCAAAGAAAAGTTCAGGATGCTTTCCCTGGGCACCCTTCTCCCCATGATTCAGGAAAACGATTGGCTATGCTCTCTGGACTTGAAGGACGCCTACACGCACATCCCGATACTGCCAGCTCACAGACAGTATCTGCGATTTCAGCTGGGCACACGTCACTTCCAGTACTGTGTTCTACCCTTTGGGCTCGCCTCTGCGCCCAGAGTGTTCACGAAGTGCCTGGCTGTAGTAGCAGCCGCACTTCGCAGACTGGGGGTACACGTGTTCCCATATCTCGACGATTGGCTGGTGAAGAACACATCCGAGGCAGGAGCTCTACAGTCCATGCAGATGACTATTCGCCTCCTGGAGCTACTGGGGTTTGTGATAAATTATCCAAAGTCCCATCTTCTCCCAGTGCAGAAACTCGAATTCATAGGAGCTCTGCTGGATTCTCGGACGGCTCGCACCTATCTCCCAGAGACGAGAGCCAACAACTTGTTGTCCCTCATCTCGCGGGTGCGAGCGTCCAAGCAGATCACAGCTCGGCAGATGTTGAGATTGCTGGGCCACATGGCCTCCACAGTTCATGTGACTCCCATGGCCCGCCTTCACATGAGATCTGCCCAATGGACCCTAGCTTCCCAGTGGTTTCAGGCTGCTGGGGATCTAGAAGACGTGATCCACCTGTCCACGAGTTTTCTCAAATCCCTGTATTGGTGGACGATTTGGTCCAATTTGACTCTGGGACGTCCTTTCCAAATTCCTCAGCCACAAAAAGTGCTGACCACGGATGCGTCTCTCCTGGGGTGGGGAGCTCATGTCGATGGGCTTCACACCCAAGGAAGCTGGTCCCTCCAGGAACGCGATCTGCAGATCAATCTTCTGGAGTTACGAGCGGTCTAGAACGCTCTGAAGGCTTTCAGAGATTGGCTGTCCCACCAAATTATCCAAATTCAGACAGACAACCAGGTTGCCATGTATTACATCAACAAGCAGGGGGGCACCGGATCTCGCCCCCTGTGTCAGGAAGCCGTCAGCATGTGGCTCTGGGCTCGCCGTCACAGCATGGTGCTCCAAGCCACATATCTGGCAGGCGTAAACAGTCTGGCCGACAGGTTGAGCAGGATTATGCAACCTCACGAGTGGTCGCTCAATTCCCGTGTAGTGCGACAGATCTTCCAGGTGTGGGGCACCCCCTTGGTAGATCTCTTTGCATCTCGAGCCAACCACAAAGTCCCTCAGTTCTGTTCCAGGCTTCAGGCCCACGGCAGACTGGCATCGGATGCCTTCCTCCTGGACTGGGGGGAGGGTCTGCTGTATGCTTATCCTCCCATACCTCTGGTGGGGAAGACTTTGTTGAAACTCAAGCAAGACCGAGGCACCATGATTCTGATTGCTCCTTTTTGGCCGCGTCAGATCTGGTTCCCTCTTCTTCTGGAGTTGTCCTCCAAAGAACCGTGGAGATTGGAGTGTTTTCCGACCCTCATCACACAGGACGAAGGGGCGCTTCTGCATCCCAACCTCCGGTCCCTGGCTCTCACGGCCTGGATGTTGAGAGCGTAGGCTTTGCCTCTTTGGGTCTGTCAGAGGATGTCTCCCGCATCTTGCTTGCTTCCAGGAAAGATTCCACTAAGAGGAGTTACTTCTTTCTATGGAGGAGGTCTGCCGTCTGGTGTGACAGCAAGGCCCTAGATCCTCGCTCTTGTCCTACACAGACCCTGCTTGAATACCTTCTGCACTTGTCTGAGTCTGGTCTCAAGACCAACTCTGTAAGGGTTCACCTTAGTGCAATCAGTGCATACCATTACCGTGTGGAAGGTAAGCCGAGCTCAGGACAGCCTTTAGTTGTTCGCTTCATGAGAGGTTTGCTTTTGTCAAAGCCCCCTGTCAAGCCTCCTACAGTGTCATGGGATCTCAATGTCGTTCTCACCCAGCTGATGAAACCTCCTTTTGAGCCACTGAATTCCTGCCATCTGAAGTACTTGACTTGGAAGGTCGTTTTCTTGGTGGCAGTTACTTCAGCTCGTAGAGTCAGTGAGCTTCAGGCCCTGGTAGCCCAGGCCCCTTACACCAAATTTCATCATAACAGAGTAGTCCTCCGCACTCACCCTAAGTTCTTGCCAAAGGTTGTGTCGGAGTTCCATCTGAACCAGTCAATTGTCTTGCCAACATTCTTTCCCCGTCCTCATTCCTGCCCTGCTGAACGTCAGCTGCACACATTGGACTGCAAGAGAGCATTGGCCTTCTATATGGAGCGGACACAGCCCAACAGACAGTCCGCCCAATTGTTTGTTTCTTTTGACCCCAATAGGAGGGGAGTGGCTGTAGGGAAACGCACCATATCCAATTGGCTAGCAGATTGCATTTCCTTCACTTACGCCCTGGCTGGGCTGGCTCTTGAGGGTCATGTCACGGCTCATAATGTTAGAGCCATGGCAGCGTCGGTAGCCCACTTGAAGTCAGCCACTATTGAAGAGATTTGCAAAACTGCGACGTGGTCATCTGTCCACACATTCACATCTCATTACTGCCTGCAGCAGGATACCCGACGCGACAGTCGGTTCGGGCAGTCAGTGCTTCAGAATCTGTTCGGGGTTTAGAATCCAACTCCACCCCCCTAGGCCCATGTTTATTCTGTTCCAGGCTGCACTCTCAGTTAGTTGGATAAGTTTTTAGGTCAATCTCAGTTATGTCCTCGCCGTTGCGAGGCCCAATTGACCATGGTTGTTGTTTTGAGTGAGCCTGGGGGCTAGGGATACCCCATCAGTGAGAACAAGCAGCCTGCTTGTCCTCGGAGAAAGCGAATGCTACATACCTATAGAAGGTATTCTCCGAGGACAGCAGGCTGATTGTTCTCACAAACCCGCCCGCCTCCCCTTTGGAGTTGTGTCTTCCCTAGTCTTTGTCTTGCTACATATGAGACTGGCCGGCACAAGCCGGTTTCGGGCGGGAAGACGGCCGCGCATGCGCGGTGCGCATCGGCGCGCGAGGGCTAGCAAAGACTTTGCTAGTGAAGATTCCGGATTGGAGGGGCTGCCGTGGATGTCACCCATCAGTGAGAACAATCAGCCTGCTGTCCTCGGAGAATACCTTCTACAGGTATGTAGCATTCGCTTTATAGCTGTCAGACTCAGAAAGTCTGGGAAATTGATATTCAGGACAACATATCAGGAGAATTGTGGTAACTGGACAAATGGTCCTCAGGCCTCACTTTCTTCATCAATCACTCAATCCATGCTTTTTCAACTTCACTGGGCATTATGGACACCGAGGAAAGCCAAGCTTGTTGTGGTTCTTCAAATAAGTGCTGGTCTTGTAAGTCTACGGTTGGCTGCTTGACGCACATGCCATTTTTGACTGTTCTAATCTTCAGGTGTTCTGGTCAGATATATGTTATCTCAAACGTTCAAGCATCAGGAACAGCTATCATTAAAATGTCTGAATTGGCAATTGCTAGCTCTGAAATCTAAACTTCAAGATGAAAATAAAATCTTATTTAATATCTTACTCTCAGTTGCTTTGAAATTGATAGTTAATCACTGGAAAGACAATTCTAATTTTTCTGTTTACATTTGGTGGATTTGGGTAATATTAGATAAGAAGTATGAAGATGCTTATTTAACTAATAAGTTACCCTCATCTAAAAAAAATTTTAAATTTGGGAAACACTTGATACCTATTTAGATTTATCTGCTAATAAGTCTCTCTTCTGTAATATGGCTTTTCATTGTTTCAGATAACGTTCTCATGTGTTATTACTTTGTCACTTCAGTTCTATTGATGAATAATTGTTATATTACTCATTTAAAACAATAAAAATATAATTAAAAAAAAAAACAGATAATTTAGAAAACCACAATTTGTGTTGTAGATGCACAGCATGAACGGTTTTCAAGGGGTCATGTTGTGAGAGCCAGAAAAGTATGTTTGTGGTTTCTGATTTTACAGCAGAAAATACAAATACTTAAAAAAAAAAAAAAATCTAGACTCAGGGGCTGATGCTAAAAAGTTCCCGTTTAAAAAAATTATGTCCATTTAGATCCACGGTAGACGTTACCAATTTTGAAATAGCAAGCAATGGTCAAAGGAAATCGCATGCAAATGAGATTCACATAAATTTAGCAAGCAGCTTGGTAGGGAAAGTGCCTAGCACATGCACAGAGTAGTCTCTCAATAAGTATCTATGTTCTGTGCTTGCCCAAGAATCCCACTGCTGTACTCTCTCCTTTCCCCTGCAGTACTGGTTGGTTTATTTTTTTTTGTTACATTTGTACCCCGCGCTTTCCCACTCATGGCAGGCTCAATGCGGCTTACATGGGGCGATGGAGGGTTAAGTGACTTGCCCAGAGTCACAAGGAGCTGCCTGTGCCAGAAGTGGGAATTGAACTCAGTTCCCCAGGACCAAAGTCCACCACCCTAACCACTAGGCCCCACTGTCTCTTTTCCCCTGCAGTGCTCAGATTCTGCCTCCACCTTCCTCCTGCAGCTTACTTGGCTTCCCTCAGGCTTCCCCTGATGATTTTCACTTGGGAATCTTCTCTTTGTGGACCCCCTCCCCCCCCCAGCTGAACCATAGGGACTTTCCCTCAGCTGATTTGTTGTCTGTTTTCTTCTCTACCCCCCCCCCAGCTGATGACATAGAGGCCTTCCCCCAGCTGATTGGCTGTCTGCTTCTCCGCCCCCCCCCCCCCCCCAAGCTGACATCATAGTGGCTTTCCCCAGCCAATTGGCTGTCTTCTTGTTTTTCCACCCCCCAGATGACATCATGGGGGGGGGGGGGTTTCTCCAGCTGTCTGCTTGTTTTTCCGCCCCCCTCCCAGCTGACATCATAGGGGCTTTCCGATTAGCTGTCTGCCCCTATGATGTCAGCTTGGAAGGGGATGGAGAAACAAGCAGGCAGCAAGTTGTTCTTTGCTCTGACAAGTTTTGCTATTGAAAAATGCAGATCACTCTCGCATGACGACAGCACCAGACCTCATGGAAAATTTTGTATATTAAAGGTAGGCACTCCTTTCTGTGCATCACTCAGAAACAGCTGTGCATTGCTCAGAATGCTCATTTTAATACTAATCAGCTTGTTCTAATACATTTGCATAGGATTATCATTCCCTGCTACCGCGATCGGTAAGACGGACACAAAACCCCTTTGTGCATTTCTCACTAAATAATGTGCACACTAAACTGGATAGAACCAGTCAAAGTCAGACATTCCTAGCATGATAAACTTTGTGCATCGGACCCTCAATATTTACACCTACTCCAAGTCAGCTAACTGCTCATTTGGATATGAAGTTTGCATCAGTGATTAAAGAGCAATTAATTCTCACCTCTGTGATTTTTAAAACCACCTCAAAATGTGCAAAAGAAAGAAATTAGTTTTGGATATCCAGTTTTGTAAAATCTGGCACTTAGTTAAGTGCTAGCATTCATACATGCAGTTGCAAAACCAACATTTTTATTAGCAATACCTCGAGTGATGCCACTCTTTGTTTTGGACATGTTATTATATAAAATGGCTGTTCTGCTGTCTTTATAGTTATTCTACAAAAATATGTGCATTCAGTACTTTATTAAAATATACAGGACATTTTGGACATCCAGTTTCCCACCTTGGCCCCTTTATTCAAAATTGGACATTAGGACACATGGGGCCCTTTTATGAAGGTGCAGAGGGTGTAAAATCAGCATTACCATCTAGCTAGCACTTGCACCTGGTGGTAGTTCTGAGTTTGACATGTGCTGAAAACAAACAGAAAATAATTTTCTACCGCAGGGGTGTTCCCGGCCCCCCTCTCAAATAAACTTTTTCCAGACATGCTGGAGAAATAGTCCAGCGTGCATGCAATACACATGCCCACACTACCGTAGCCCACTTTTTGGCTCACCTTTGTAAAAGGGCCCCATAGTGAGAGATGAAGGGAGTTAAATCCAGGGTATTAAGGTTCTGAGCTCATTGCTGTCACCCTGCAAACCACAGTCTTATGTTTTACTGGTATGTCCTAGTGCTAAATGTTTTAAAAAATGACTAGTGATTGAACCAGTTGGGATAAGAGTTTTAGACGATCCAAGTGATTTAGGGGGTACTTTAAACCTGAGCCCATGTCAGTGACTCCCTTAGATACTACTCTGAACCTGAAGATTCCTTGGCATATTTATTTATTTGTTGTTCATTTCTACCCCACATTTTCCCACAAATGCAGGCACAATGTGGCTTACATAAATTATAAAAAATGAAGAAAAGTACAATACATGAAAGCTATAGAAGAATAAGGATGTAACGTTAGCAACAAGAATAATGACTAAACAGTGATATATGAGAACTAAAACAAAAGTTACTTGAGAAGATTTAGCTGAAATTCAGTGGCTTCAAAAAGGTGACTTTCTCAGTGATAGCATAAATGCTGCCTTTGAGTTAAGTCTTAAAATCAGAGGCCCTGATGTATGGAATTAATCTGGTTTCTTCCTTTACCATGATTACCTTTACCTAATCATGAAGGGTACTGTCCTTTGTGTTGAACTCTGCTACACCTTGCACAGTAAAGCAGGCCTACTAGGCTAATCATACACAGCACAGAATTTATGATCTAGTTAGTGCTAATCTCAGCTGCAAAGTCAAGCTTTATAAATGCTACATGTTGGTAGCTCATAATCTCCAGGTGTTAAAGAAGGCAGAGACAAACTTATTCAGTGACTATACTACTGCATTTACAGGTAGTGCTTTTGAATGTTGTAATCAGAGAAGGAAGCCAGATCTCTATATTCCTGTGTTTCTGTTTTCCTAAATGTAACCCAAGTAGTAAAAATTAACCCACTCCAGAGGTGACCATGCCCATATTTTTGAAACCCTATGAATTTTAACACGATGTTCTCTTGGCATTGGAAAGTACTGTGCTAATCTATGTTATAACTATGTAACATGCCCTGGTAAATCAGACTAAATCTCTGTGTTTTAGCCAAAACCTGCTGGTGTGTTGGGTGCAGTGAACAAGCCCTTGTCTGCAGCTGGAAGGAGGCCGTATAACAGGACCGCAGGTTCAGACACCGGTAACAATATGAATGTAAATGCCGATCCTGGCTCGCCTGCGGGGAACAGAACAAGGTATCGTGCTTCTGATACCCCCTCCCCCCCAAAAAAAAATATTCTTATATATTTGCAAAATGATGCTTTGTTTCCTTGATCTCAGACTTGAGATGCCATAATTTGCATAGTAAAACCAGGCATAAGAGCCAGCTCCTTCACTGTGTCCAGGGAGGGGTAATTTGTACTGTTTGGCACCCCCAATCATTTTGAAATGTTAGCACCTATGAAACAAGGGAAAGAAAGAAATGATCAAGATTATCCTTTATACAATGATATACAGGAAAAATCTTCACAGCACACTAACCTATTTATCCAGTGTGGATGACACAATTTTTTTTCAAGAATTGTTTCTCAGAAAGACTATTTTCTGGATATTTTACAAGATCTTTGTTGAGCAATATTGTATTTATAATTTCTGAGACACCATTTTAGAGAAAGGTATCCACCTTCAATAAATTGGTTACTATGCTGTAAAAAAAAAAAAAAGTTTCCATATGATAACATACTGTGTCATGCCATATCACTAGGCATCCCTTGGAGGCACTTAGTAAAAATTGTTTCTGGCTACTTATCCTTGGGTTAGTGACAGCATTGGCCCCTCCCCACCTTGCCAGTAGTGCTGTTCACATAACGCTTTCAAAGGGTTTCAGTTCAGAAGTCTATAGTTCTGAAGCCACAGCAGTGCTCTTCCACTCTTTACTATAATGTAATGTTCAGGGTATAAGAAAACTGATTAATTCTAACAAATATAGCTTTCTTGTTGCTTTCAGTATTTTTTGAGGAAAGGCACAGTTTGCCAGTACATGTGATTCCTTGTATTTTCTTTATCAGGGAACTAGGTTCAGAAGTTTCAGAGACTGGCGTCAGTGAAAACGATGAGAATCCCATTAGGATTATTTCGGTGCCCCCAGCTAAGATTGAGGTGGTAAAAAACAAGGTAAACCTTTGATTATAAACATAAGAGCATCTTTGCATGCGATGGCTTGTTGTGATGTAGATAGATGTACTGATGCTTTTGTCCTGCTTGGTGCTTTGTGTTGCCCTAGGGTTGAGAAGTGTTGCTGTGAGTGTATGGTGGGAACTATAATAGAGTATTACTTGTTGGGAATTAGGGTGTCAGAGATCCAAGAAGGTGCCTGATTCTGTGACAGCAAGCTTGATAGTAGCTTAACATTGCTGGAAGCAAAAAAAAAATTGTGTACATTTTTTATTTTGTTTACAGCGCTTGATATAACTCCTACACAGTTTACAAATATGCAATTATAGAGAAGAAATTAGGAGAATGGGAATAGGGGAAAGGAGACAGTCAAACTTCTTTGGGTCCAGAAAAGCAAACATGTTTGTAGTTTTTTTTAATCCAGAATTTTGGCTTTTCTTAGTTTATATGTTTTTTGCTGGGGGAAGGGGGATGGGATGGGGTACTGGGGAACTTGATATATAGTTATGTGTTCATGAGATTTATGTTGTATATGAGCTCTTCATTTACAGTTGAGTTCATTGCATTGTATTGTCCATTAAAAATTCAATTAAAAAGATATAAATGATATGTTTTTTGTTTTCCTCTTACCAATATTTCCCTTCAGTCTTCACTCCCAGGCCTTAACAGCTGCCAACAAATTAAGTTTTCAGGATCTCTACTATTTCCATTGTGTGCAAATCCCCCCTCGATCACATTCATTAGGGATATCCTGAAAACCCAGTTTGTTGGCAGAGTCTAATGTTTGTCCCCTACTTCTTGCTTTTTCTGCAATCAAGTGGCTGCTCTCTAACCTTAAGGCTACACTGTTCTTTTATGTTATGATCTTCTGTTAACTTTTCCACGCCTCAATGGCTGCTACTCTTTGTGGTTCTGGCCCAAGCGGTAGCTGCTGCTCCTCGCTCTCTCTCTGTGGTTTCTCTGTCTGATGCCAGGCACAAAACTTTGGAAAAATACACCTAGTCTTTTCCAGCCCCAAGATGTGTTTGTGAAATACATGTATATTTTTTTAAAATATCTAATGTTTTCAGTTGACATTTAAAATCATTAAGGTTTCCCTTTCATTTCCAAGTAAATAATTGCTTTTATATACACAACACTGCTTCTGCAAAGTTGTTCTGTTTTGTAAGTAAGGACTTCTTTTACAAAACTGCACTATTGATTCCCACGTGGCAAATAAAAGGAATCCCATAGGAATTGAATGAGCTTCCTCTCATTTGCTGGTCCAGGAATCGCTAGTGGGGTTCAATAAAAGAGGCCCTAAGTGAACTAGGGCAGTGAAGAACTGCCATTAACCTGATGAATGTAAAACATGAATGCAGCAGAAAAGTGAGTGGGCAGCACCGAGAAAAAAGATGCGCAATATTTATTTTTAAAAAGTGTTGTGTCTTTGGATGTAGCTGAAGGTGAGTTATATTCAGGTATATTAAGAGGAGCATAATCGAAGGGAGTGCCCAAGTTTTCCTGAGGACGTCCTCGCAGGATGTCCCGGCGAAGGGGTGGGGAAACCCGTATTATCAAAACAATCTTTCGTTTCGATAATACAGTCGGGGACGCCCAAATCACAAAATTTAGGTCAACCTTAGAGATGGTCGTCCTTTGAGATGGTCGTCCCCAATTTTCGGCAATAATGAAAACCAAGGACGCCCATCTCAAAAATGACCAAATCCAAGCCATTTGGTCGTGGGAGGAGCCAGAATTCGTAGTGCACTGGTCCCCCTCACATGCCAGGACACCAACTGGGCACCCTAGGGGGCACTGCAGTGGACTTCAGAAATTGCTCCCAGGTGCATAACTCCCTTAACCTTTTGTGCTGAGCCCCCCCCCAACCCCTCCCTAAAAACCCACTCCCCACAACTGTACACCACTACCATAGCACTAAGGGGTGAAGGGGGGCACCTACATGTGGGTACAGTGGGTTTGTGGTGGGTTTTGAAGGGCTCACCTTTACCACCACAAGTGTAACATGTAAGGGGGGGATGGACCTGGGTCCGCCTGCCTGAAGTGCACTGCACCCACTAAAACTGCTCCAGGGACCTGCATACTGCTGTCATGGAGCTGGGTATGACATTTGAGGCTGGCATAGAGGCTGGCAAAAAAAAAAAATATATTTTTTTTTTTTTTTTTAGGGTGGGAGGGGGTTGGTGACCACTGGGGGAGTAAGGGGAGGTCATCCCCAATTCCCTCCGCTGGTCATCTGGTCAGTTTGGGCATCTTTTTGAGGCTTGGTTGTAACAAAAAAATGGACCAAGTAAAGTCGCCTAAGTGCTCGTCAAGGAGGCCCTTCTTTTTTCCATTATCGGTCGAGGACGCCCATGTGTTAGGCACGCCCCAGTCCCGCCTTTGCTATGCTTCCGACATGCCCCTGTGAACTTTGGTCGTCCCCGCGACAGAAAGCAGTTGAGGACTCCCAAAATCGGCTTTCGATTATGCCGATTTGGGCGACCCTGTGAGAAGGACGCCCATCTCCCGATTTGTGTCAAAAGATGGGCGCCCTTCTCTTTCGAAAATAAGCCTGTATGTATTTCCCTGGGCTTACTATCTAGGTTTGTATCTGAGGTAAGTGTCTTGCCCAGTATCGCAGGGAGCAGTTGGATTTGAAATGGGCTTCCCTGTTAGGGTTGCCAATTTTTTGCCAAAGAAAAACCTGACACCTGCCCCTCCCTTGCTCTAAGTTCCTTGCCATGCCTACTGCTGTACCCTTCTCCCACCCTGCTACAACCAACTTTCCACACTAGGGTTGTCATTTGTGGAACTGGATGAAACCGCTAAGTAATCCTACCATTCCCAAGAAAGCTGAGTCCCAATATCGGATTCACGGAAAACCTGAGTTGATGAAGTCGCAGTTACCTCACGACTCTATGGTTGTGGATTCCGCTCTCAAGAGAGCCAGGAGTTCTAGAGACTTTGCCTCGGCGCCCCCGGGGAGAGAATCTAGAACCCTGGACTCCTTTGGGAGAAAGGCCTATCAGTCCTCTATGCTCGTGGCCAAAATTCAATCTTACCAGCTCTACACGAGCATTCACTTGCAGAACACTGTGAAGCAACTGGCAGACTTGGTTGATAAGCTCCTTCCAGAGCAGGCCAAGTCTTTTCAGGAGGTGGTCAGGCAGCAGAAGGCATGTCGTAAATTCCTGTCCAGGGGTGCTTACGATTCTTTTGATGTTGCATCCAGAACCGCTGCCCAAGTTATAGTGATGCGTAGACTTTCATGGCTGCGTGCCTCTGACCTGGACAATCGAGTCCAGCAGCGGATTGCGGATGTCCCTTGCCGGGGGGATAATATTTTTGGTGAGAAAGTCGAACAAGTGGTCGATCAGATCACTCAGCGGGAAACTGCTATGGACAATCTCTCCCGCCGGGCGCCTTCTGCTACTACCTGATCAGGCAGACGATTTTTCCGGGGAAGGAAGAATGCTCCCTATGCTTATAACAAGCGTAGGTACAATCCTCCTTCTCGACAGCCTTCTCAGGCTCATCTCCAGAGTGCTCGTTCTCGTCAACAGCGTGCGCCAGGGCAGGCCCCTGCAGCTCCCCAGCAAAAGCGAGGGACAGGCTTTTGGCTGGATCCAGCTGAGCATAGCCGCTATAAAGGTGTCCGTGCCGGATGACTTGCTGGTTGCAGGGAGGTTAAAATTTTTTCACCAAAGGTGACCTCTCATAACCTCCAATCGGTGGGTTCTTCAAATAGTCTGGTTAGGATACTCCCTCAATTTGATCTCCAGACCTCCAAATTGCCCACCGGGATCTCAGTCCTTCAGCTTCCAGCACAGGCAGGTACTTGCAGAGGAACTCTCTGCCCTTCTCAGCGCCAATGCGGTCGAGCCCGTTCCACCAGGGCAAGAAGGGCAGGGATTCTATTCCAGGTACTTTCTTGTGCAAAAGAAAACAGGGGGGATGCGTTCCATCCTAGATCTAAGGGCCCTGAACAAATTCCTATTCCGAGAAAAGTTCGGGATGGTTTCCCTGGGCACCCTGCTTCCCATGATTCAGGAAAACGATTGGCTATGCTCTCTGGACTTAAAGGATGCTTATACACACATCCTGATACTTCCAGCTCACAGGAAGTATCTTCGATTCCATCTGGGAGCGCAGCACTTCCAGTATTGTGTGCTGCCCTTTGGTCTGGCGTCTGCGCCCAGGGTCTTTACAAAATGTCTGGCAGTAGTTGCAGCGTCACTACGCAGACTGGGAGTGCATGTGTTTCCTTATCTCGACGATTGGCTGGTGAAGAACACCTCAGAGGCAGGAGCTCTATAGTCCATGCAGATGACTGTTCAACTGCTGGAGCTACTTGTGTTTGTTCTAAATTACCCCAAGTCCCATATTTTCCCTGTTCAGAAACTGGAATTTATAGGAGCTCTACTGGACTCAGACGGCTCGGGCCTATCTTCCAGAAGCGAGAGCAGACAATCTTCTGTCTCTAGTTTCCATGGCCAGAATGTCTCAGCAGATCACAGCTTGGCAGATGTTGAGACTTCTCCACAGTTCATGTGACACCCATGGCTCGTCTTCACATGAGATCAGCTTAATGGACCCTAGCTTCTCAGTGGTATCAAGCTGCAGGGGATCTAGAGGATGCAATCCAGCTGTCCACCGATTTTCACATTTCCCTTCAATGATGGACAGTTCGATCCAATTTGACCTTGGGACATCCTTTTCAAATTCCTCAGCCACAAAAAGTGCTGACAACAGATGCATCCCTCCTGGGGTGGGGAGCTCATGTAGATGGGCTTCACACTCAAGGAGTTTGGTCCCTCCAGGAAAAAGGTCTTCAGATAATCTCCTGGAGTTGCGAGCGATCTGGAACGCTCTAAAGGCTTTCAGAGATCGGCTGTCCTATCAAATTATCCAAATTCAGACAGACAATCAGGTTGCGATGTACTACATCAACAAGCGGGGGGGAGGGGGGGCACCGGATCTCGCCTCCTCTGTCGGGAGGCCGTCCAGACGTGGCTTTGGGCTCACCGTTATGACATGTTTCTCCAAGCCACATATCTGGCAGGCGTAAACAACAGTCTGGCTGACAGATTGAGCAGATTAATGCAACCTCACGAGTGGTCGCTCAATTCGCCTGCGTTGTACACAAGATCTTCCGAGAGTGGGGCACCCCCTCGGTGGATCTTTTTGCCCCTCAGGTCAATCACAGTCCCTCAGTTCATCACCTGATCACCTTCACACTTCATCACCCTCCCCCTCAGTCCCGCCCAACACTAACCACTACTTTCATGAATCTCCAGGCTGTCGACCCTCCCACTTTATCCTCTAGTATCTCTAATCTCCTCCCGTCCATCATGTCCTCCGAGTCTGTCGACAAGGCTGTCTCTACTTACAATGCCACTCTCTCCTCTGCTCTGGACACCCTTGCACCATCCATCTCCCGTCCCACAAGGCGTACTAATCCCCAGCCCTGGCTGACCCATTGCATCCGATACCTTCGCTCCTGTGCCCAATCTGCTGAACGTCTCTGGATGGAAATCTCGCACCCATAGCGACTTCATTCATTACAAATTCATGCTATCCTCCTTCCAGTCCTCCCTATTCCTTGCCAAATAGGACTATTACACCCAATTGACTAATTCTCTCGGCTCAAACCCTCGTCGTCTCTTCACCACCCTTAACTCCCTCCTCAAAGTGCCCTCCACTCCCACCCCCCTCCCCCCTCACTCTCTCCTCAATCACTGGCTGACTACTTCCGCGACAAGGTGCAGAAGATCAACCTCGAATTCACTACCAAGCCACCTCTTCTTCTTCACCCTTTAACCCACTCCCTCAACCAACCAACCCAGGCCTCCTTCTCCTCTTTTCCTGATATCACCGAAGAGGAAACTGCCCACCTTCTTTCCTCCTCGAAATGCACCACCTGTTCCTCTGATCCCATCCCCACTAACTTACTAAACACCATCTCTCCTACTGTCACACCCCCCCATCTGTCATATCCTCAACCTCTCCCTCTCCACTGCAACTGTCCCTGACTCCTTCAAGCATGCTGTAGTCACACCACTCCTCAAAAAACCATCACTAGACCCTACCTGCCCTTCCAACTACCGCCCCATCTCCCTCCTACCCTTCCTCTCCAAGATACTTGAACACGCCGTTCACAGCCGCTGCCTTGATTTTCTCTCCTCTCATGCCATCCTCAATCCGCTTCAATCCGGTTTTCGCCCTCTACACTTGACAGAAACGGCACTCACTAAAGTCTGTAATGACCTGTTCCTTGCCAGATCCAAAGGTCACTACTCCATCCTCATCCTCCTCGACCTATCTGCCGATTTTGACACTGTCAATCATAATTTACTTCTTGCTACACTATCCTCACTTGTGTTCCAGGGTTCTGTCTTTTCCTGGTTCTCCTCTTATCTCTCCCACCATACCTTCAGAGTACATTCTCATGGATCTTCCTCCACCCCCATCCCCCTCTCTGTTAGAGTTCCTCAGGGGTCTGTCCTTGGACCCCTTCTTTTTTCAATCTACACCTCTTCCCTGGGCTCGCTGATCTCATCTCATGGTTTCCAATATCATCTTTATGCTGACGACACCCAGCTTTATCTCTCCACACCAGACATCACTGCGGAAACCCAGGCCAAAGTATCGGCCTGCTTATCCGACAATGCTGCCTGGATGTCCAACCACCACCTGAAACTGAACATGGCCAAGACCGAGCTCATTGTCTTTCCACCCAAACCCACTTCTCTCCCTCCACTCTCTATTTCGGTCGATAACACCCTCATCCTCCCCGTCTCATCTGTCTGCAACCTCGGAGTCATCTTCGACTCCTCCCTCTCCTTCTTTGCCTATATCCAGCAGACAGCCAAGACCTGTCGCTTCTTTCTCTATAACATCAGCAAAATTTGCCCTTTCCTTTCTGAGCACACCACCCGAACTCTCATCCACTCTCTCATTACCTCTCGCCTTGACTACTGCAACCTACTCCTCACTGGCCTCCCACTTAACCATCTATCCCCCCTTCAATCCCCCCTTCAATCCATTCAGAACTCTGCTGTGCATCTTATCTTCCGCCTAGACCGATATGCTCATATCACCCCTCTCCTCAAGTCACTTCACTGGCTTCCGATCAGGTACCACATACAATTCAAGCTTCTCCTACTAACCTACAAATGCACTCAATCTGCAGCCACTCACTACCTCTCTACCCTCATCTCCCCTTACACTCCTACCCGTAACCTCCGCTCACAGGACAGATCCCTCCTCTCAGTACCCTTCTCCACCACCGCCAACTCCAGACTCCGCCCTTTCTGCCTCGCCTCACCCTATGCTTGAAATAAACTCCCTGAGCCCATACGCCAAGCCCCGTCCCTACCCATCTTCAAATCCTTGCTCAAAGCCCACCTCTTCAATGTCGCTTTCGGCACCTAACCATTGTACCTCTATCCAGGAAATCTAGACTGCCTCAATCTTGATTGACTGCACTTCTTGTCCTTTAGATTGTAAGCTCCTTTGAGCAGGGACTGTCCTTCTTTGTTAATTGTACAGCGCTGCGCAACCCTGGTAGCACTTTAGAAATGTTAAATAGTAGTAGTAGTTCTGTTCCAGACTTCAGGCCCACGACAGACTAGTGTCGGATGCCTTTCTCCTACATTGGGGGAAGAGCCTTTTGTATGCAAATCCTCCCATACCTCTGGTGGGGAAGACTTTGCTGAAACTCAAGCAAGACTGCGGAACCATGATTTTGATTTCTCCCTTCTGGCCGTGTCAGATTTGGTTCCCTCTTCTTCTGGAGTTTTGTCCTCCGAAGAACCGTGGAGATTGGACGGTTTTCCAACCCTTATAACTCAGACTGAGGGGGCGCTTCTGCATCCCAGCCTTCGTTCTCTGGCTCTCACAGCCTGGATGTTGAGAGCATAGAATTCGCTTCCTTGGGTCTCTCTGAGGGTGTCTCCCAGGTTTTCCTTGCTTCCAGGAAAGATTCCACGAAGAGGTGCTATTTTTTTCAAATGGAGGAGGTTTGCCGCCTGGTGTGACAGCAAGGCCCTAGATCCTCGCTCATGTCCTACACAGACCCTGCTTGAATACCTTCTACACTTATCAGAGTCTGGTCTTAAGACCAACTCCGTAAGAGTTCATCTTAGTGCGATTAGTGCTTATCATCAACCGATGGAAGGTAAGCCTATCTCTGGACAGCCTTTAGTTGTTCGCTTCATGAGAGGTTTGCTTTTGTCAAAGCCCCCTGCCAAACCTCCACCAGTGTCATGGGATCTCAACGTCGTTCTCACCCAGCTGATGAAGCCTCCTTTTGAGCCACTGAATTCCTGCCATCTGAAGTACTTGACCTGGAAGGTCATTTTCTTGGTGGCTGTTACTTCAGCTCATAGAGTCAGTGAGCTTCAAGCCTTGGTAGTGCATGCTCCTTATCTCAAGTTTCATCACAACAGAGTAGTCCTCCCCACACACCCTAAGTTCTTACCGAAGGTGGTGTCGTTCCATCTGAACCAGTCAATTGTCTTGCCAACATTTTTTCCTTGTCCTCATACCCGCCCTGCTGAACGTTTGTACACCTTGGACTGCAAGAGAGCATTGGCCTTTTACGTGGAGCGGACAAGCCCCTTCAGACAGTCCGCCCAAATGTTTGTTTCTTTTGATCCCAACAGAAGGGGAGTCGCAGTCGAGAAACGCACCATTTCCAACTGGCTAGCAGATTGCATTTCCTTCACTTATGCCCAAGCTGGGCTGACTCTTGAGGGTCATGTCATGGCTCATAGTGTTAGAGCCATGGCAGCGTTTGTGGCCCACTTGAAGTCAGCCACTGTAGAAGAGATTTGCAAGGCTGCGACGTGGTCATCAATCCACACATTCACATCTCACTACTGCCTTCAGCAGGATACCCGACGCGACAGTCGGTTCGGGCAGTCGGTGCTGCAGAATCTTTTCGGGGTTTAGAATCCAACTCCACCCCCCTAGGCCCATTTTTATTCTGTTCCAGGCTGCACTCTCAGTTAGATGTTCTAGTTCGTAGGTCAATCCTTGTTATGTCCTCGCCGTTGCGAGGCCCAATTGACTTTTCTTTGTTGTTTTGAGTGAGCCTGTATGCTAGGGATACCCCAGTTGTGAGAACAAGCAGCCTGCTTGTCCTCGGAGAAAGCAAAGATACATGCATACCTGTAGCAGATATTCTCCGAGGACATCAGTTTGATTGTTCTCACAAACCCGCCCACCTCCCCTCTTGGAGTTGTCCTTCTCCTTGTTATTGCTTTCTTTTCTGAGCGGGGCTCTCGCACAACGGGCGGGAAGATGGCTGCGCATGCACGGTGCGCGCCCCCTGCGCACTGGAAGGCGCTGGCAAACTTTTTTGTTGTTATGGAATATTTCCGTTCCTGGGCCGCCATGGATTCCGACCCAGTCGTGAGAACAATCAGCCTGCTGTCCTCAGAGAATACCTGCTACAGGTATGTATCTTCGCTTTACTGAATCCATCCCTATACGTGTAAGCCTGTAGTTTTTCAGTTGTTATATGGCAACAAGGACATGAAAGTTAAAAGGGGGTTTGGATATCTGGTTGATTAAGAGAGCTCTTGGAACTGTTTAGGTGATTTTATTCATAAGAATAGAAAGTATGTTTTCTGTTTTGTTTTGTTTTTCATTTTGGAATGCTGCATATCAGTGGCGTAGCCAGAAGGCAATTTTTGGGTGGGCCAACAAGTTGGATGGATGGGCACTAGAGAAACACTTGCCACCTGATATGCCCTGCCCATGTACTTACTCCTACAGCACACCTACCCCACTCCCAATAACTTCAATGGGAGTAGCAGTGCTGGCCTCAGTGGCTGCAGGACACATTGAGAGCTAGGGGAAATAAAAGAGGGTGCACGCTTCATCCTCCACTGAGCCACAGTCCACCAACACACATATGCTTCCCCCAAATATGCCCTAAATATTACAGTGGGGCCCTAAAATATCAATACGTCAAGAAAACTGAACAAGCCAAAGTACTATAGAATACTACATAGAAAATTGGTGTGAACAGAATACTTTGGTCACACACACAGAACACAAATGCCAAATACAGAATAAGTGACCACAAACCATAAGCAAATTAAATCAAAATCCCAAGAGGCCAGAGCTTGCATTTAGCACAGAGAAACACAAAGAGATGCATTTTCTCCTATACTGTGCAAAATATGATACCACATGCAAGAGACAGTGTTAGGGGAGATACAACTAGGGCAACTGCATTTGGCCCCCTAGCCAAAGAGAACCCCAGGCCAGCTGGAAGCTGAAGAAGGTGCAACCTGTTAGTATGACTGGGGCCCCAAAGCAGATATTTAGGGGTCCCCTCCTAAATATCTGCCTTGGGCCCCAGTCATATCTAACACCAGCTCTGGCAGGATGTACATTTCAAATCTGACATATTCTAGTCACAAAATAGAAAAATAAAATTATTTTTTCTACCTTTTGTTGTCTGCTCATTTTATTTTTCAAGTCATGTTGGTCCCAATCTCTGGTTTCTACATCCTTCTGTCTTCTCTTAACTCACTCACCAAGGTCTCATGTCCATTTGATATTTCTACTCTCTCTCCATGTCCACTATCCATCTTCTTCCTTCTCTGTACCTCTATCTTCCTCCATGTTTAGTATCGCCTTTTCTCTGTGTCCGTCTCTTACTCTGTCCATCTTCTCCCCTCTCTTTGTCCCCAGTGCCAATATATCTCTACCCTCTCTGACCCTACCCCATCCAGCTTCACTCCCTTCCTCTTTCCAGCATCTGGTTTGGTTGCTTGATTTCCTGCCTCCCTCAAGCTGTAGGTTTTTGTTTTGTTTGTTTATTTATTTATTTATTTATTTATATTTTGCAATACATTCACAAGAATTTTTTGCAATAGAAACATGAGGGTAACACCAATAATATACAAAGCAAATACATTTACTAGAAATTAATCCTCTCTTCTTAGACCACTAAAAGAAGGAGGGGAATTCTTAAAGTTGAGAAGAACACTAGAATAATATTTTAAATAAGCAAACAGGCCTGAACGCTAATCCACGGTTAAACTATATTTCTCAAAACTTTCCCTAGGGGTCACTTGACAATTTTCTTTAATTCAACAAAACTTTTCAGCTGGTCCGGATCATAAAATATATATTTGTTACCCTTATATTTTACCAAACATTTACACGGATACGATAATAGGAAACTAGCTCCCAGCAATTTAGTCTCTTCTCTCAATGCAAGAAACTTTTTATGTTTTTCTTGAGCAGCTCTTGTCACGTCCGGGTGTATCCACACTCGCGCTCCAAGGAATTCTTTAAGAGCATTTTTAAAGTATAATTTCATAATTAAGTTAACATCCTGCTCAAAAACAAAAGATACTAGCAAAGTAGTGCGAGACTGAACATCACTCATAGACTGTTCCAAAAAAGCTGTCAAGTCTTGTAATCCAGAAGGTTGTATAGGTTGATTTTCTGATTTTTAATATTCCCTTTTCCTTCATCTCCTTGGTCTGATATCTCTGTTTCTCTTCCCTCTCTCCTTGTGCTGTACCAGCAGTTCTCTCCCTTCCCTCCAGTTCTCCTCCCACGTCCAGCAGCTCTCTCTCTTCCACCCAGATCCCCTCCTCCTGTTCCTTCAGCAGCTCTCTCCTTTCCATCGTCCCCTCCTTCTCTTCCTCCCATGTCCAGCAGCTCTCTCCCTTCCCTCCAGTCCCTTCCTCCTCTTCCTCCCTTGTCCAGCAGCTCTCCAACCCCTTCCTCCTCTCCCTCCCATGTCCAGCAGCTCTCTCCCTTCCATCCAGTCCCCTCCTCCTCTTCCTCCCATGTCCAGTAGCTCTCCCCCTTTCCTCCAGTCCCTTCTTCCTCTTCCTAGCTTGTCCAGCAGCTTTCCAGCCCCTTCCTCCTCTCCCTCCCATGTCCAGCAGCTCTCTCCCTTCCATTCAGTCCCCTCCTCCTCTTCCTCCCATGTCCAGCAGCTCTCTCCCCTCCCTCTTCCTCCCTTGTCTAGAAGCTCTCCAGCCCCTTCCTCCCATGTCCAGCAGCTCTCTCCCTTCTATCCTGATCCCCTCCTCCTTTTCCTCCCATCTCCAGCAGCTCTCTTCCTTCCCAGTTCCCTCTAATCCCCTTCCTCCTATAAGTCTGACTCTGTCTCTGGCAAAAGTATCCCTTCCCTTTCCTATCCCCCCCCCCCCAACCAACCAACCACAAATACAGCACTTACTCTTCCAGGCCCGCCCAATCAAATCCTTCATCGCTGTCGCTGCCTTTTCTCCCGCGGCTTCGGGGAACGGCTGTTCGGGAGGCAGCGATCAGCGTTACCTGTCAGTGCCTGCCATGAAATTGTGCTTTTCTTCTCCCCAGGCTTCGCCCCGCGCTTTTCTTCGCTCGTCGCACAGCGCTGCGCTGCTATTCAAACAGGCAGCTCCGCTCCTCTCTGCCGCGTCTATCCGGCCCTCTGATGCACTTCCTGTTTAGTAGGGCCGGATGGACGCGGCAGAGAGGAGCAGAACTGCCTGTTTGAATAGCAGCGCAGCGCGACGAGTGAAGAAAAGAGCGGGGCGAAGCCTGGGGAGAAGAGAAGCACAATTTCAGGGCAGGCACTGACAGGTAATGCTGATCGCTGCCTCCCGGATGGCCGTTCCCCGAAGCCGCGGGAGAAAAGGCAGCGACAGCGATGAAGGATTTGGATGGGCAGGCCTGGAGGGAAAGTGGGTGGGCCTGGGCCCATCCAGGCCCACCCGTGGCTACGCCCCTGCTGCATATGTTGATGTACATCACCTTGAGCATAACAGGTGGTGGGTGGTGATCTTTTATAGGCCTTTAGCTTTTGCTCACTTAGAATTAGAATTTTTATTTATAAACTGCCTTTGTCCAAGGTGGGGATACAAAACAGACATTAAATATATACAATCAAAACATATAGCAGTAAACACTCCATAAAGCAGTGTAAAACAAACAGTAATCAAGTAGGCACAAAAAATGCCAAACAAAACAGGTAAGAATGCAGGTCTTCCTCTGAAAGAGGCTGTGGTGTCTGAGGCCTGCCTTTTCACAATTGTTTGGCTATTTTTATGCTTTCAAATCCCTCAGTTCGATTTTTCTCACTCCAGGAGCTGAACTCTGAACAGGTGGCGCCAAGCAACATTGTCCCTGAGCGGAGGAAAAAAAGAACAGCAGCAGCAGGGACTGAGAACATCCAACAGAAACCAGAAGAGAAAAAAGCTGATGAGACAGGCACCACAGCCCCACCCAAGCCTCGGAGGGGGCGACCCCCCAAGTCGGAATCTCAGGGCAGCACTGTGAAAAACGACGATGCAAGCAAACCTGTCGGCCGGGGCAAAAAGAGAGCAGCTATCAACCAAGAGTGCCCAACAGGATTGGAAGCAGGCAATGCCAAAGTACCAAAACAGCAAGATTTAGTAGCAAAGAAAGCAGCATCGGCACAGAGACAGATAGATCTGCAAAGGTAAGAGGGAAGGGGAAGTTTTAATCCTATAGATTGGAATTGAGCTTGTGCAAAAACATGAAAAGCTCTGGAATGGTGTTACCTTGTAAAGGTACAAGCAATGGCAAGAGACAAACATTTATCTTCTATAAATATTCAAGCTTACATATTTATCCAGTCGCTTTGGAGATCCATATTGAGATCCTTGAGGAGCCATGTGTTGGCTTTTCAGAGAGTTAATGTGAGGATACTAGCACTGCTAAAAGTAGAATAAGATTGTCATTTGTCACTTCAATGAGTAGAATATGGTTTTATTCCCCCTTTTTATAGCATGGATTGAATGTAGAGTATTTTCTTTGATGAAGGGCACAGTACCTATAGTTTTCTGCAGATTTCCCTACTTGACACAGACTGAGCCTTCAAACCTGTCCTCCTGAAAGCAGTCTAATATTGGGGCACATGTGGGTCTGTGGCCATTTATTCATTTATTACATTTAGCAGTTGCTAGTACCTATACAACCTAAAAAATAAAATTACAGTTCACATTAAAAATAACAATATCAAATTAAAACAAAAAAGACAAGACAAAGACAAATCCCACCTCACCTACATCCCCCAAAATTCAGGATTTTATTTGTGTCTGGAATGTTTTAATATCTGTTGTCATTCTCACTTTCTGATGTAATGCATTCCTTGAGAAAGATGCTACTGCTACCAGATCTCTATCATGCATAGTCTGTAAGCGCACATCCCTCTGTGATAGAATCACAAGCCTTATATCATGGTCACTCTGCAGATGCAGGTCAGGGGATAAATTCACACCAATTCCCACAAATATAGAGGTGCTGTTCCCAAAATTTACACAAGGGTCTTGAAACTGATGCATTCTCTGTGTTCTTCCTCTCTCCTTTCCGTTCTAGAGATATTCCTTGTCTTCTGGAGTTATCCGGGACTAGAGAACTGTTTGGGAAAAGACTATATTTATTAATTCACGTTGATATTTTGGAGCTTTTTGACCAGTGATGGTGATTTTTTCTTTTTGTGGGGTTATTCCACTAATATGAAGAGCTCACTGAGGTCTTTTTGTCTCCAGTTTCAATAAAAATGAATATATATTTATTTTGAGGGTATTAAGTGTAATCCTTGAAAATTTATAATTTTTGTTAACACTGCAGATTGGATTTTCAGTTTTTGATTATTTTTGCATGTATGACAATAATGAACTTCACTCCTAAGCCCGGGTATGTGAAGTATGATCTCAGAGGTTCTTTTACAAAGGTACATAAGGGCCTACCCGCGTGCAGCATGCATTAAATCGGCATTATTGCCCAGGTAGCACATGAGCCTGGTGCTAATTCTGAGTTTGGCATGCGCTGAAAACACGCGGTAATCGGCATTTGACGTTCACTGCATGGTTACCGCACAGATAATGCGTGAGCCCTTACCGCTAAGTCAGTGGGTGGTGATAAGGGCTCAAGCCATAAACAGACGTACGCTGGTTTTAATTTTGCCGCACGTCCCTTTCCCGCCCCTCCCCTCCCTCCCAAAAAAAACATTTCTCCGAGGACAAGCAGGCTCCTTGTTCTCACATGTGGGTCGATGTCTGCGTAGGCCCAGGAAACGGCAAATTTTTTGCAAGCAAAAAAGAAAAGTTTTTGCCAGAGTCTTCTGGCACGCGATCAGCGCGCGCCACGCATGTGTGGACGACTTCCTGCCCGTCGTTCAAGCGTACCCCTTAAGTTTGTTTGTTTTTTGACAACTAAAAATATATTTTTCTTGTTTTAGTTTTCTTTTTCGTCATTTTTCTCCTTTAAAAAAAAATAATAATAACCCGTATTTTTTTTTTTTTTAATAAGTTTTCTTTCTTTTTTGACCTGGCCGCGCGATCGAGTTCTTCCCTTTCTTTTCTGCCCGTTTTTCTTTTCAAAGACACAATTGTTTCTTTTGATTTCGCCGAAGCCGTTTTTCCTTCCATGTTGTCGAAGACACCCAGCAGCTTCAAGCGTTGTACTCTGTGCAACCGGACCATCTCAGGTACCGATATCCACGCCTGGTGCCTTGGGCCCGACCATAGCCCAGCCGCTTGCAGTCTGTGTCTTTGTATGAAGAAGTGGACTCAAGCATCTCAAGAAGTCCAACTAGAAAAGCTTTTTGGGGCTCAGTCCGCTCCTTCGACATCGACATTGGTACTGAGGTCGGCGGCGTCAACATCGAAAGGAGCATCAACATCTGGAGTACAAGTAATGGCTCCTGAGAGACCAAATCACACTGGGAGCAGCAAGGTGTCGAGTGGGTCTCCACCTGCCTTGAGGCCTCCTGTTATGCAGGCCCCCTGGGACTGACCTTTGTCGGACCCAGCCCCGAGGAGACTTGAGGATTCCACATCCTCTTCGTCGGTACCAAGGAGTCTCGATGATGGATGTTGAGCGAAGGCGAAGAAGCACCGTCATCGTTCTCCTTCGACATACTGTGCCGGGTGCTCCGGGGTGTCGAAGGAATCAGCACCTGAGAAGCATCGGCGCCAAGAGGATAGCTCCTCCTCGATACAGTAGGTGCCGATATGTCGGTCTCCTCGGCAGATTCTTCCACTGGCTACTCCACCGACCCCGCAGCTTTCTCCAATGGCAGCTCTCGACGAGCGCATCCGGGCCCTGCTTCCAGAGCTTCTGGAAGGATTGCTGCGCCAGTCTGCTTCGGTGTCGGGGTTGCTTGCGCCTTCGGTGCCATCTGCTGCGGCGGCACTTGGCCCTTCACCTGTGGTGAGGTCCCCAGCCTTAGTGCCCCCTTTGGCATCAGCTGCCACCCAGGTCGACTCCCCTTCAACATCAGTGGAGGAAGCTTCACCACAGTCCAGGTGGGCGTCGGCTTCTCAACATCACCAAGGCAGGCTCAGTCTCGGAGTGCCCTGAGGGAGGTATTGTCCGATACTGAGGAGGAGCATTCGTGGGAGTCAGAGGAAGATCCCAGATACTTTTCTTCTGATGAGTCCTATGGGATTCCCTCTGAACCTTCCCCTCCACCAGAAAGAAGACTATCTTCACCGGAGAGTCTGTCTTTTACCTCCTTTGTCCGGGAAATGGCTGCGGCTATTCCCTTTCCTATGGAGGTTGAGGATGAGCCCAGGGCACCTAGAGAGGCTGTAATGGCTCCTTTACATAAGGTAATGAAGGAAGTCCTTACGCAGAATTGGTCTTTCCCTCTGTCTGGTTCCGTGATCCCGAAAAAGGCTGATTCCCAGTATCGGATCCACGGTGAACCTGGATTGATGAGGTCTCAGTTACCCCACAATTCTATGGTGGTGGACTCCGCCCTCAAGAGAGCCAAAAGCACTAGAGACTATGCCTCCATAGACTTTGGACTCTTTTGGGAGGAAGACGTATCAGGCCGCTATGCTCGCCAACAGGATCCAATCATACCAGCTCTTCACGAACGTCCACTTGCGGAACTCGGTGAGGCAACTGTCCAGCTTGGTTGATGCACACCCTCCGGAGCAGACCGAGCCTTTTCACCAGGTGGTCAGGCAGCAGAAGGCCAGGGGTACGTTCGACACTTTTGATGTAGCATCCATGATTGCTGCTCAAGGTATAGTGATGCGCAAACTCTCATGGCTGCGTTTCTCTGACCTGGATCATTCAGTCCAGCAGCAAATGGCGGATGTTCCTTGCCGGGGGGACAACCTTTTTGGTGAGAAAGTAAGGATCTTGTTGAGCAGATTAAGAAGCATAATGATGTTATGGATTCTCTCTCCCGCCGGGCATATTCTGCTACTACCTCCTCATCTAGGAGGTTTTTTGGGGGAAGAGGAGTGCTCCCTATTCCTATGTTCGGCGTAGGTACACTCCTGCTTCTCGACAGCCTGCTCAGGCTCAGCCCCAGCGCACTCATTCTCATCAACATTGTGCGCCTAAGGCCCCTGCTGCTCCCCAGCAAAAGCAAGGGATGGGCTTTTGACTGGCTCCAGTTCAGCATAGCCTCAATCAAAGTGTCTGTACCGGACAACTTGCTGGTTTGGGGGGAGGTTGATGTTTTTTTACCAAAGGTGGCCTCTAATAACCTCCGACCAGTGGGTTCTTCAAATAGTCCGGTCAGGTTACACCCTCAGTCTGGAATCCAAACCTCCAAATTGCCCACCGGGACTCTCCACCCTTCTAAAGGCCCAAGCGGTTGAACCCGTTTCCTCCAGGGGAAGAAGGGCTGGGATTCTATTCCAGGTACTTCCATGTGCAGAAAAAGAGAGGGGGGAATGGGTCCCATCCTAGACCTAACTGCCCTGAACAAATTCCTATTCCGAGAAAAGTTCAGGATAATTTACATGGGCACCCTTCTTCCCATGATTCAAGAAAACGATTGGCTATGCTCTCTGGACTTAAAGGATGCATCTCGATACTCCCATCTCACAGGAAGTATCTTTGATTTTGGCTGGGAACACAGCACTTTCAGTACCGTGTACTGCCCTTTGGTCTGGCGTCTGCGCCCAGAGTGTTTACAAAGTGCCTAGCGGTAGTCGCAGCGTCGTTATGCAGACTGGGAGTGCATGTGTTCCCTTATCTTGATGATTGGCTAGTGAAGAGCACCTCGGAGGCAGGTGCTCTACAGTCCATATGAATGACTATTCAGGTACTAGAGCTACTGGGGTTTGTAATCTTACTCCAAGACCCATCTCTCCCCAGTTCAAAAATCGGAATTTATTGGAGCTCTGCTGAACACAAAGACAGCTCGAGCTTATCTTCCCGAGACAAGAGCAGACAACCTCCTGTCCCTTGTGTCCCTAGTTCGAGCATCTCAAGAGATCACAGCTTGGCAGATGTTGAGACTTCTGGGGCACATGGCCTCCACAGTTCACGTAACTCCCATGGCACGTCTACATATGAGATCAGCTCAATGGACCCTAGCTTCCCAGTGGTATCAAGCTGCAGGGGATCTAGAGGATGTGATTCAGCTGTCCACCGACTTCCGGAATTCTCTTCAGTGGTGGACGATCCGATCCAATTTGACCTTGGGACGTCCATTCCAAATTCCTCAGCCACAAAAAGTGCTGACGACGGATGCGTCCCTCCTGGGGTGGGGAGCTCATGTAGTTGGGCTTCACACTCAAGGAGCCTGGTCCTTTCAGGAAAAAGGTCTTCAGGTCAATCTCCTGGAATTGTGGGCGATTTGGAACGCTCTAAAGGGTTTCAGAGATCGGCTGTCCAACCAAATCATTTTGATTCAGAAAAACAATTAGGTTGCCATGTATTACACCAACAAGCAGGGGGGCACCAGATCTCGTCCTCTGTGTCAGGAAGCCATACAAATGTGGCTTTGGGCTCCCCATCATGGCATGTTTCTCCAAGCCACTTATTTGGCAGGCATAAACAACAGTCTGGCCAACAGGCTGAGCAGGGTAATGCAACCTCACGAGTGGTCACTGTATATGGGCGTAGCCCGCAAGATCTTCCGAGTGTGGGGCACCCCGTCGGTGGATCTTTTTGCCACTCAGATGTATCACAAGTGCCCTCAGTTCCAGACTTCAGGCCCACGACAGACTAGCGTCAGATGCCTTTCTCCTGCATTGGGGAACAGACCTTCTGTATGTGTATCCTCTCATACCTCTTGTAGAGAAGACTAGAGTGGAGGAGTAGCCTAGTGGTTAGTGCAGTGGACTTTGATCCTGGGGAACTGAGTTCGATTCCCACTGCAGCTCCTTGTGACTCTGGGCAAGTCACTTAACCCTCCATTGCCCCTGGTACAAAATAAGTACCTGAATATATGTAAACCACTTTGAATGTAGTTGCAAAAACCTCAGAAAGGCAGTATATCAAGTCCCATTTCCCTTTCCCACTTTGCTGAAACTCAAGCAAGAGTGCGGAACCATGTTTCTGATTACACCCTTCTGGCCACATCAGATTTGGTTCCCTCTTCTTCTGGAGTTGTCCTCCGAGAGACCGTGGAGATTGGAGTGTTTTCCAACCCTCATCACCCAGAACGAGGGGTCGCTTCTACATCCCATCCGCCAGTCTCTGGCTCTCACGGCCTGGATGTTGAGAGCTTAGAATTCTCCTCCTTGGGTCTTTCAGAGGGTGTCTCCCGAGTCTTGCTTGCTTCCAGAAAAGATTCCACAAAGAGGTGTTATTCTTTCAAATGGAGGAGTTTTGCCTTCTGGTGTGACAGCAAGGCCCTAGATCCTCTTGTCCTACACAGACCGTGCTTGAATACCTTCTACACTTATCAGAGTCTGGTCTCAAGACCAACTCTATAAGGGTTCACCTTAGTGCGATTACTGCTTATCACCGTGTAGAGGATAAGCCTATCTATAGTCAGCCTTTAGTTGTTCACTTCATGAGAGGTTTGCGTTTGTCAAAGCCCCTGGTCAAACCTCCACCAGTGTCATAGGATCTCAACGTTGTTCTCACACAGCTGATGAAAGCTCCTTTTCAGCCACTGAATTCCTGCCATCTGAAGTACTTGACCTGGAAGGTCTTTTTCTTGGTGGCTGTTACTTCAGCTCATAGGGTCAGTGAGCTTCAGGCCTTAGTAGTGGATTCACCTTATACCAAGTTTCATCATAACAGAGTAGTCCTCCGCACGCACCCTAAGTTCTGCCAAAGGTGGTGTCGGAGTTCCATCTCAACCAGTCAATTATCTTACCAACATTTTTTCTCCATCCTCATGCCCACCCTGGCGAAAGCAGTTTGCACACCTTGGACTGCAAGAGAGCACTGGCCTTTTACATGGAGCGGACAAAGCCCTTCGGACAGTCCGTCCAGTTGTTTGTTTCTTTCGATCCCAACAGGAGGGGAGTCGCCATCGGAAAACGTACAATATCCAATTGGCTAGCAGATTGCATTTCCTTCACTTATGCCCATGCTGGGCTGACTCTGGAGGGCCATGTCACGGCTCATAATGTTAGATCCATGGCTGCGGCAGTGGCTCACTTAATCAGCCTCCATTGAAGAGATTTGCAAGTCTGGAACGTGGTCATCACACATTCACATCTCACTACTGCCTTCAGCAGGATACCCGACGCAACAGTCAGTTTGTGCAGTCAGTGCTGCAGAATGTGTTCAGGGTTTAGAATTCAACTCCACCCCCCTAGGACCATTTTTGTTCTGTTCCAGGCTGCACTCTCAGTTAGTTGTTTATAGTTTCAGGTCAATCTATGTTATGTCCTCGCCGTTGCAAGACCCAATTGACCAATGTCCATTGTTTTGAGTGAGCCTGAATGCTAGGGATACCCCACATGTGGGAACAAGCAGCCTGCTTGTCCTCGGAGAAAGCGAAGATAATACCTGTAGCAGGTATTCTCCGAGGACAGCAGGCTGATTGTTCTCACAAACCCGCCCACCTCCCCTTTGGAGTTGTTATTTGTTTATTTATTTGCTTTTTAATTTAACTGAAGGGGCACGCTCGCGCGACGGGCGGGAAGTCGTCCGCATATGCGCGATGCATGCTGATCGCACGCCAGAAGACTCTGGGAAAAACTTTTCTTTTTTGCTTGCAAAAAATTTGCCATTTCCTGGGCCGATGCGGACCCACATGTGAGAACAATCAGCCTGCTGTCCTCGGAGAATACCTGCTACAGGTAAGTATCTTCGCTTTTTCCAGGCGTGGTCGAGACATGGTCTAGCACCCATCCAATACATGCGCCCATAATACCACAGGCCACTTTTTGACACGCCTTTGTAAAAAGGTCCCTCAGTCTCTTAACATGTGTAGGAAATTTATCCAGGTGTGCTTGGAAATTCCTTGTGGAACCGAACACAATGGGAAATATTTCCATATCCTTCTGACACATTTTCTTTGTGCAGACTTCATTTCTTGGTACTTGAAGATCTTTTCTCTCTCTACACGATCACTGAATAGTCGCTTAAATACCATTGTAATGTTTTTCTTTTTCACTACTATGTCCAGTTTCCTGGCACTCAGCTTTCTATCTGTCGGAATGGGAATGTCCCAGGTGATCATAACATTTTCATTCTCCATGATTCCGCTTTTCCGGTACAGCGATGATGTCGTCTTCAATGGATGATGTTTCCAAGGGATGAAATGTGCCACCTTTTTGCCTTTCTGTGTAAAGATTTTTCTGCCATCAGAACTTCACAACCAACTACTAGATGAGTGACCATTTCGTCTCTTTCTTACAGAATCTACAGACATCTGTTGCACCAGTTTATCCGCATGTAGTAAAGCATTTCATCTGTAATCCGCTCTCTTGGGCTGCATTTATCGGTTGCTCATTTATAGATTTTAGTTCACCTCTCTTTTGTCTGGTTTTGATCTACGAATGGTTCTTGGTATAATGCTTTGTATTTCCTGCTGTACATATGCATTTGCCACTTGCTGTTCCTCATACTGCTGATCTAATTCCTTGAACAGTTTTTTTTTTCTCTTATTTTGCAAATTTTGTTGCTTTCTACCCTTTTGGTACCAATAGATTCTCACTCATTCCTTCTACATATTGGAACGCTTGTCCAAGTTTAATGTTGAAAATGGATTCTGGAAGTTTTCTTTCAGATTTCAGCACCATTGTGCATTTGGATTTGATAATTCTGTTACGTAAGCCTGGAGGTCTATGATACTAGCTTGATAGGTATAATCTATGAGACCCATTCCTCCTTTAGTTCTAGGAATGCATACACTGATTCTTATAAACAACCTTGTGGACATGGAGGAATTTTTTCGTTCACACATCCAGTTTTGCAAGATCTTTAAGAGACCAATCTACAATTCTGAAGCTGTATGAGAGTGTCAAAGACTGCCAAAGCTGATTAATGGCCTATCTTATGCCGTGATCAATTTTAATCTCCTATAATGTTTACTAGTTTTTCTTCTTTTGGTCATTTCTTGCTTGATTTTTGCTCCTTTTTACACGCCTAGGTATTTATACACACTTTCCTGTTTAAGTTCTTTTATCTCACAGTCATCAGTCAGAGAGAGATTTTCAGTTTTGCTCAACTTTCCCCTAAAGAAAATTGCCTTAGCACATTTGTCCAAGTGCTCCGTGTTGCAGAGGTACCAGAGCTTATTCACCCATTTAACCAAGGGTGGAATAGTTCTCTGCTTCCAGTGGCCTGCCAGTCAAATGTGCCACATTCATGGATTGACGAATCAACTGAGATTGAGAGTGAGTGAGGCCAGGTGGGGTTTTTTGTCATCCTGATGTAATCTGAGAAGCTTTTCACTACTTGAAGTGGTCACTGCAGCTGTAGAACTTCAGATCATCTACAAATGGTCAGTGTGATGTAACCTCTGGATCATTGGCATCTAAACTCTTAGCCCAAACAGTTAATGAAAGTACTTGGTGGATTATTTGCCAAACAAACATAAGGCGGTGACAGAGAGTCTCCCTGAAATATGCCTCACTGGATCTTGATGTTAGGAATGACAAATTTCCCGCCTGCATATTGCAAATATAGCATCATTTGCTATATTTTCATGATGAATTTCATGCATTTGATCTATCCAAGGTTTATTTTATACATTTCAAGGCAATACGGACACTATCAAAGGCTTTCTTACAGTCAATCCATTCTATACTGAGATATCTGCTTTTCTTAGCACTGCCCATAATGGCTTTATTCAACATTAAATGGTCCTTTGCTCCATACATTTCCTTCTTATTGCCTTTCTGTTCTACTGCCACAATGTTATGAGGGTCAATATGACAGTCTATTATATCGGCATCTATTGCAGTAAACAAGTTATGGGTCTGTATTTTTTTTTTCATTTTTAGAAGTCTTTATTGAAACCCAACAGTAACAAATACAAGGAAACCCATTCAGGGTGAGGAAATCTTTGCAAGGTATATATCAGCAAAACTCAAATAAGTCAAGCAGCTCTAAGACCCCTCACCCCGGGGGTATGCCAAAAGAAAGACATGTTTATGGATTATCATGAGACCAATGGATGATAAGTGAGAACACGTCTAAACATTTATATGATGTTATCCCCTCCCGATGAAGTGAACCCCCCACCCTAGCTCCCCCCCCCCCCCCCCCCCACCACCAGTGAAATAACAAAGCAAAAACGAGACCAGGGTCCCCATTAAATCCTCCATACAGAGAATGCACAAGCATATCACCTTTATCCAAAGAAGGCTTTATAAGAAATACAAAAAAAAGAAAACTTGTATCAAAATAAGCAGTGGGTAAGGAAAGGTTCCCATATTATCTCCCATTTGTAAATCATATATTTCCTAATAGCTACCCAGCGCTCCATGTTTCAGAGGTACCAGAGCTTATTCACCCATTTCACCAAGAGTGGAACAGTTTTCTGCTTCCAGTGACCTGCTAGAGTCAAATGTGCCACACTCATGGCTTGACGAACCAACTGAGATTGAGAGTGAGTGAGGCCAGGTGGGTGTTTTTGTTAAAAAAAAGAAAATGGCAGGGTTCCACGATATCAGTCGAACCAACCAACCTTTACCAAACTCCACCAAATATGGTTCATAGATCAGGTAGAAAGTGGGCAATGAGGGAAGGTAACAAGATGACAGAAAGTAGAAATTTAGCACTCTGGAATGGATAAGTCACAGTCTCCCTCTTATAGATTCAAATTCATAGTCCAAGATAACACTGAAAGTATAGGACACAAGGCTCAGATATTATAAAAATAGAAAAGCTTGTTTATTTTTTTATTTTTATTTTTGTTACATTTGTACCCCACACTTTCCCACTCATGGCAGGCTCAATGCGGCTTACATGGGGCAATGGAGGGTTAAGTGACTTGCCCAGAGTCACAAGGAGCTGCCTGTGCTGGGAATCGAGCTCAGTTCCCCAGGACCAAAGTCCACCACCCTAACCACTAGGCCACTCCTCCACTCCCGTTTTGGTAGGCAATGAAATGGGTGCTAGCAAGGTAATCCCCTCCTCCATCCCTCCCTCCCTCCCTCCCTTCTGAGTTCCAGACCTCCTCTCACAACCTTATACTGTTCCCAACAAATTAATGGCAGCCAATGTAGTCATTTCAGCTCACCTTTATTTCTCATAAAAGACTGAGTTTTACTCATACCTGCTGGTTCCTCCCAGTCAAATAAAGACCAAAATGCTGTAAATTGCTTCAGATTGCTCAGGATACAGGAGGTGTAAGGAACTAGGCTACCATCCAGCATCATGATGCCACTTTCTCCCCATGGTTCTGTAATTTGTAGGAATATCACTCAGATCTCCCTTTGGAAGAAGTGTTCTGTCTGTTGTTAGCCATTGTGGTGTTAAGTCTGGCTGCCTGACCAATGAATTCTTGCAATCTGTCGGCACACAGTGAAACAATGTTAATTGTTTGAGCCAAAAGTTGGTCATTTCATTTGTTATGTGAAGGAGTCCACAGGGGTGGAGGAACATGGAACACTACAGATGCAGCAACAAGAGGAGAAATAGTGTAACCAACAGGACACTTCCACAAATAACAACAGGATGAAGCCATATATCCAAAATAAGTGTCTTTATTCTAGAAAAGACTTGACACATTCACCGTGTTCTGTTTTGTCAGTGATGCCTGCCTCATGAGACTTGTGGTGAAAAAGATGTTGAATAGAAACCTTAATTTCAATTGCTAATCAAAAGCAAACATAGAAGTGATATAGTCTTTAAAAAGACTGTTGGATAAGTATCAATGGAAGTTGCATGCAGGTTATTCGTTGCAATTATTACATTGGCTTGATATTTATCCAACAGTCTTTTTAAAGACTATATCATCTCTACATTTGCTTTTGATTAGCAGTTAACATAAAGGTTTCTATTCAACATCTTTTTCACCACAAGACTCCTGAGGCATGCATAATTGTTTAAACATGGTCTTCTAGAATAAAGACATTTATTTTGGACATACACCTTCGTCCTGTTGTTCTTTGTGGAAGTGTCCTGTTGGTTACACTACGCCTCCTCTTGTTGCTGCATTGTTTTGTTACATCATAAGAACATAAGAATAGCCATACTGGGTCAGACCAGTGATCCATCTAGCCCGGTATTCTGCTTCCAGCAGTAGCCAATTCAGGTACAAGTACCTGACAGAGTACCATGTAGTAGCAGGATTCATGCTACAGGACGCGCAGACTTTGGTTTTTCCTCCAGGAACTTTATCCAAACCTTTTTTAAATCCAGATACACTAACTGTTGATACCTCATCCTCTGGCAATGAGTTCCAGACCCTTAACTATTTGTTAAGTGAAAAAATATTTCCTCCTATTCATTTTAAAAGTAGTACCATGTAGCTTGCGTGTCCTCTAGTCTTTGTACTTTTTGAAAGAGTAAAAAATCGATTTATGTCTACCTGTTCTACATCACTAAGTATTTTGTAGAGCTCTATCATATCCCCCCTTATCCGTCTCTTTTTCAAGCTGAAGAGTCCTAACCTCTTAAGTTGTTCCTCATATTAGAGGAGTTCCATCCCCTTAATCATTTTGGTCGCTCTTCTTTGAACCTTTTCTAATTTTGCTGTATCTTTTTTTTTTTTTTTAAGATACAGCAACCAGAATTGCACATAATACCCAAGGTGTAGTCACACCATGGATCAATACAGAGGTATTATAATATTCTTTGTCTTATTTTCTATCTCCTTGTTAATTATTCCTAGCGTTCTGTTCACTTTTTTGGCCACTACCACACACTGGGCAGAATATTTCAGCATATTGTCCATGATGACACCTAAATCTTTTTCTTGAATGTTGAATTCCAGGGTAGAACCTAACATCAAAAAACTATGATCTGGGTTATTCTTCCCAATGTCCACATTAAATCTCGTCTGCCATTTGGATGCCTAGTCTTCCAACTTCCTAAGTTCTTCCTGCAATTTTTCACAGTCCACATGCATTTCAACAGCTTTGAATAGTTTTGTGTCTGCATTTTAATCACCTCACTCATTCCCATTTACAGATCATTTATAAATATGTTAAGTAGCACCACTCCCAGTACAGATCCACTATTCACCTTTCTCCACTGAGAGAATTAGTCATTTAATTCTATCTTCTGTTTTCTATCCATCAGCCAATTCCTAATCCACAACAGAATATGGATTTTTAATTTGCTCAAGAGTCTCTCATGAGGGACTTTGTCAAACACTGTCTGAAAATCTAGATAAACTACATCAACTGGCTCACCTTTATCCACATGTTTATTCACTCCTTCAAAGACATTAAGTAAATTAGTGAGGCAAGACTTCCCTTGACTGAATTCATGTTGACCCTGTCCCATTAAACCATGTTTGTCTATATGTTCAGTGATTTATCCACTATTTTGCCTGGCAGTGACATCAGATTTACTTCTCTGTAATTTCCCGGATCACCCCTGGATCCCCAAATAGGCGTTATATTGGCCACCCTTGGTTTTAACAACAGGTTAGAGATCACTAACAGCAGATCTGCAGTTTCATATTTGAGTTCTTTCATTACCCTGGAGTGTATACTGTCTGGTCCAGGTGATTTACTACTCTTTAATTTATTGATTTGGCTCAGTACATCCTCCAGGTTCATAGAGATGTCTTTCAGTTCTTCCACATTGTCACCCTTGGAAAGTATCTCTGGTACAGTTAGATCTCTTAAATCTTCTTCAGTAAAGACCAAGGCAAAGAATTCATTCAGCCTCTCTGCTGTGGCCCTGTCCTCCCTGATAACTCCTTTTGCTCCTTGATGCTCTATCGGTCCCACGGTTTCCCTCACAGGCTTTTTGCCATATGTACCTGAAATAGTTGTTACTGTGATTTTTTTGTCTCTGAGGCAAGTTTCTCTTTATATTCTCTTTTGGCCTCTTTTATCGATGCTGTATTTCTAACTTGCCAGTGATTATGTTGCTTCTTGTTTTCTTCATTTAGATCGTTTTGGTTTGTTTGTTTTTGGTTTGTTTGTTTTTTTACATATTCTGAAAGATGTTCTTTTGGATCTAATAGCCTCTTTCACTTCTCCCTTTAACCATGCTAGCTGTCGTTTGCTCTTCTTTCTGCTAATATTAATATGTGATATATATCTGGTTTGGGCTTCCAAAATGGTATTTATAAACAACATCCATTCCTGATTTAAAGTCCCAACCTTTGCAGCTGAGCCTTTCAGCTTTTCTTTTTAAACAAATTTCCTAATTTTATCATAGTTACTCTTTTGAAAATTAAATGCTGCTACAATAGATTTTCATAGTGACTTACTCTAGTTATTAAGTCAGATTTGATCGTGTTATAATTACTGTTTTCCAGCAGGCCCAATACCATTACCTCTTGTATTAAGTCCTGCATTCCACTAAAGACTAGATCTAAAATAGCTTCCCCTCTTGTCAGCTCATGGACCAGTTGCTCCAAGAGCAGTTATTTATTACATCTAGGAATTTTACCTCCCTAGCACCCCCCTTATGTGACATTTAACCAGCCAGTATTGGAATAATCGAAATCACTCTTTATTTAGATTGTAAGCTCTATTGAGCAGGGACTGTCTCTCTGTGTCAGGTGTTCAGCGCTGCATGCGTCTGGTAGCGCTATACAAATGCTAATAATAATAATAATTATACTGTTTGCCTTTTTCAGATTCTGCTGTATGCAAGGTAGCCACTCTGCTACTTGATTATACTCAATACAGTCCACATATAAGCTTCTCCAAAATGTTTCTGTTTCAGCTTTAATTGGTGGTATTTGCACTTAAATTCTTTCTCAATCCCCCGTAGAATTGTTTTCGGTTTTCTCTAATTAGTTTATTTTGATATCTTTATTTTCTATTTTCTTTATGTCTCCACAGTTTTTGTGCATCTGCTGCTAATTTTATTATTGGAGCATACAAATTTAAGGTCTTCCTCTGTTAGTGCAGCATGCCTCAATTTAATGTTTTGGATTTTTCTCATTATTCTTACTAATCTTGATTCTTTGAGGTACCCATCTATTAGGGACAGTTCTGCTCACAATGGTTTTATTTTTCCTTCAGTATGGTTTTTTTTCCAAGGAGGAGTTGTCTTTCTCTTCTTCCCCTGCCCCTATATCTTTGCTGGTAGAATTCTGCTGCACATTATTGAATTTGATTAAATTCTATGATATTTATGGCTTTATTCATGTTCCTTATCGTACTCTTCATTTTAGGTGTTACATTCAGTTTGGATAATAATCTTTCCCAGGCCTGGAATCCAGCATATTTATCTATTTCCAGAGAGGCTAAAAGCTCAATTATCATCAATTCATAACATAGTAACATACATAGTAGATGATGGCAGAAAAAGACCCGCACGGTCCATCCAGTCTGCCCAACAAGACAAACTCATATGTGCTAGTTTTTGTGTATATCTTACCTTGATTTGTAACTGTCATTTTCAGGGTACAGACCGTACAAGTCTGCCCGACACTATCCCCGCCTCCCACCACTGGCTCTGGCACAGACCGTATAAGTCTGGCCAGCACTATCCCCGCCTCCCAACCACCAACCCCGCCTCCCACCACCAGCTCTGCCACACAATCTCGGCTAAGCTCCTGAGGATCCATTTTTCTGAACAGGATTCTTTTTTTTGTTTATCCCACGCATGTTTGAATTCCATTACCGTTTTCCTCCCTCACCTTTGGATCTTTCTCCCCACTTTTCATTTTTCTCTTTAATTAACATCTTAGCTTGTCATTCATTTATTTCACACTCTTGCAATTTTGCATTTCCTCTCTCTAATGACACTTTATCATTGCTGTTAGTACTTTATTTTAAGCCTTCTCCTTTTCTCTTATCAACGTCCGTCCTGGTGTTCCTTTGTAAATCTCTCCTCTCTTTCGCTACCTCAGCCCTTTTACTTGTACTCCTTTCTAGAACCTCTTCTTTTTCCTCTGCATCAGCCTTTCTTTGAATGGTTGTTCCAAACCCTTTTCTTTCTCTCATTATACCGACGTTACTTGTTCCTTCTTGAGGCTTTGGTTCTTTTTTAGCAGATAGCTTTCCTCCAGTACTCCCATGGTTTCCTCTTTCTCCCTCCATTTCTTTTTCTACGGAAACATTCAGTTGTGTTAAGATACTATCGCTCACATACTTCTTTTATTTGATCTTTAAAAGATATTACATTTATATCAGTCGCTTTATGTAGCTTTTCCAGTGGCAATATTTCCCTGTCCTCCAGTTTTTGGCGAATTGTCTTGGTCTAAGTATTGGGTGTGTAGCATAAAGGTAGCGATACATTATCTCCTCTTTATCTGCAGGAGTCCACTTAATTGAAGTTCATCCTCTTAACTTTATCATTAACTTCTGTGGCTGATCTGCTGCAGTGGGTCCATGAACAAGTCCGCCATGGCCTTTATCTGCAACAGTGATGTTATCATCATCTGCAGTTTCTGCACTGTTGCTACCAGCATTAGCCCTAGCTACAAGTGGACACCTTTTTATCCTAGGCAAGGTGCGGCCAGACTGTTCTCTTCCTTTTCTATCCAAACATACTTCAATTGTATCACCCTACTGAATTCAGTAAAGATGGTATGCAAACTTATTCTGCCCCCCCCCCTCAAAGATACACAGCAATCCACCTTCTGCTGAATTTTATGCCACAGTCCCTTTGACCCCTCTGCCTTGAGATGTACCAGTGTCTGTTCTGTTGACCCTGTCCCTCATCCTCTTGTTTTCTGTTGGTGGTCTGTGCTTTTTTTGTGTCTCCTCATCATTGGCTCTAGCCTGTCTATTGCTCCCAAGTTCTCATTGCTCTGTCTCTGTTGCTGCGTGGTGCTTGAGCCAAACAGTCTGTCTTCTCTGTACTCAGTGTAGTTTAACAAGATCCTAAATTTGATTGGATCCTTTCCCCCAGATTTCTTCCTTGTACTTGGATATGTTGACCTGAATCCCAGCAGGATGTAGTTCTTTCGCTACCTCAGCCCTTTCCTATTGTTTTTCTATTGTTGTGCAGCTTTGGGACAGAAGGAAAGGCAATGAAAAAATTGTTGATCAAATGCTAAGAGTCTGTGAATGTTATCATTTTTGTGCCCCACTTATTATAGTGCATTAGCTCCCTAATTCCGTTATAGTATGCCACAAGTTGGGCACCAGTTTGGCACCTAATGTTTGATGTGAAAACAAAAATTAAGCACCAAAATAGGGGTAAATAGCAGTAACACGTGTAACTGCACTTAGGTGCTATTCTGTAAGGTAATGCGTAACTGCAAGGTTGTGTGGTTGTGGGCAGGGCATGGACAGTTACACTCACAAAAATTGTAGCGTACTGTTGAAATGTGACCCCTAGTATTAGTAGCACCAAGACTATTGCTGGGAGCGCCATTTTGGAAGAGGCACTACTACTACTACTATTTAGCATTTCTATAGCACTACAAGGCGTACGCAGCGCTGCACAAACATAGAAGAAAGACAGTCCCTGCTCAAAGACCTTACAATCTAATAGACAAAAAATAAAGTAATCAAATCAATTAATGTGTACAGAAAGGAGGAGAGGAGGATAGGTGGAGGTGAATGGGTACAAGTGGTTACGAGTCAAAAGCAATGTTAAAGAGGTGGGCTTTCAGTCTAGATTTAAAGGTGGCCAAGGATGGGGCAAGACGTAGGGGCTCAGGAAGTTTATTCCAGGCGTAGGGTGCAGCGAGACAGAAGGCGCGAAGTCTGGAGTTGGCAGTAGTGGAGAAGGGAACAGATAAGGATTTATCCATGGAGCGGAGTGCACGGGAAGGGGTTGTAGGGAAGGACGAGTGTGGAGAGATACTGGGGAGCAGCAGAGTGAGTACATTCATAGGTTAGTAGAAGAAGTTTGAACAGGATACAAAAACGGATAGGGAGCCAGTGAAGCGACTTGAGGAGAGGGGTAGTATGAGTAAAGCGACCCTGGCGGAAGACGAGACGGGCAGCAGAGTTTTGAACCGATTGGAGAGGGGAGAGGTGACTAAGTGGGAGGCCAGCAAGAAGCAGATTGCAGTAGTCTAAATGAGAGGTGACAAGGGTGTGGATGAGGGTTTTGGTAGAGTGCTCGGAAAGAAAGGGGCGGATTTTACGGATGTTGTAAAGAAAGAAACGACAGGTCTTGGCGATCTGCTGGATATGAGCAGAGAAGGAGAGAGAAGAGTCAAAGATGACCCCAAGGTTTTGAGCTGAGGAGACAGGGAGAATGAGAGAGCCATCAACAGAAATAGAAAACGGGGGGAGTGGGGAGGTGGGTTTGGGGGGAAAAATGAGAAGCTCGGTTTTGGTCATGTTTAATTTTAGGTGGCATTGAGACATCCAGACAGCAATGTCAGACAAGCACGCTGAAACTTTGGTTTGGATGCAAGGTGAGATATCAGGGGTAGAAAGGTAGATTTGGGAGTCATCAGCATAGAGATGGTAGGAAAAGCCATGTGATGAGATTAATGAACCAAGGGAAGAAGTGTAGATAGAAAAGAGGAGGGGACCAAGAACAGAACCCTGAGGTACACCGACAGGCAGAGGGATAGAAGTAGAAGAGGATCCACCAGAGTGAACACTGAAGGTGCGGAGGGAGAGGTAGGAAGAGAACCAGGAAAGGACAGAGCCCTGGAATCCAAGTGAGGGCAGGGTATCGAGGAGTATGTTGTGATCGACAGTGTCAAAAGCAGCGGAAAGATCAAGAAGAATGAGGATGGAATAGAGACCTCTGGATTTAGCCAGTAATAGGTCATTGGAGACTTTAGTAAGCGCAGTTTCGGTTGAGTGGAGAGGGCGAAAACCAGATTGTAGTGGGTCAAGAATAGCATGTGAGGACAGAAAATCAAGGCAGCGGCGGTGAACAGCACGCTCAAGTAATTTGGAGAGAAAGGGAAGGAGGGAGATGGGTCGGTAATTAGAGGGACAAGTAGGGTCGAGTGAAGGCTTCTTAAGGAGAGGTGTGACCACAGCATGTTTAAAGGCAGCAGGGACAGTCGCAGTGGAAAGTGAGAGGTTGAGAATGTGACAGATAAAAGGAATAAGAGCAGGAGCGATGGCATTAAGAAGGTGGGTGGGAATGGGATCAGAGGAACACTGACTGAGTGGGAGCGAATGGGGACCACCCCTCCCCATGAACCACTAGACCACCAGGTAAAGGACCTATAGGTCTTCGGTGGTGGTGGTGGTGGGTTCTTCATGGGGGGTTGATCAGTAGTCAAGGAGTCTTGATTGGGGTGAAGGGTGTTTGATCAGGGGTCAGGATGAGGGGTTCCCCGCAATCCTGCTTCCCCGCTAAAATCAGGCTTGTGAGCATCAGGCTGTGACTGAGGCCCAATGCTCCTGAGTACATAGAATAATACTGCTTTTGAGGTGCAGAATTATTCTTTTACCATGGGATTCAGCAACCTGCTCACCTTGATAACTTGCCCCATTAGGCACTAACATTTATACCTGCCTTTTTACATGGTGTAAAGGGTAGCTTCTAAATGTTGGCATCAAATGCTGACTTCCATATCATCAAGCTGATCAATCCATAGACTGGTGGGTTGTGTCCATCTACCAGCAGGTGGAGATAGAGAGCAAACTTTTGCCTCCCTATATGTGGTCATGTGCTGCCGGAAACTCCTCAGTATGTTCTCTATCTCAGCAGGTGGTGGTCACACACAGCAGCAGCTCTGGCTAGGCCTCCAAGCCTAATTCTTAGGTTTTGTTGAGTGCCTGGGGTTGAGGGCTCTTTTGAGCAAGTGCAAACCTGGTGGTGCCAGGTCCCTCCTTTTCTCCCCCCTCCCGCTGGCTCCGTTAAAAAAAAAAAAAAAAAAATTTTTGAACGTCCTTAAAGGCGTTTATTTCGACGTTTATTTAAACGTTTATTGCAGCTACTCACTGGGACACCAGGTCGTTACAGCTCGGAGCGGCAAGCAGGTAATTTTTACCTTTTTATAGCGGGCAGGGGGTTCCCCGATTCTTCTCCTCGTGGCATATGGCGTCGGAGGGCGAGGGCGCAAAGGGTCGCTCCCCGGGTCGCTTGAGCGCTTCTAGAGGGGATGCGGGGGTCTTAAAGCCTGATTCGCCCTTGTTGGGTGACAGTTTCGTGACCGATGAATGTCCCGGTCCTTCCTCCGGCGTGGCGGTTTTTCCCGCCATAAACGCCCATCCCCCGCTCCTCGCCTCCGCCATCTTGGCCGGCCACGCGGCTCGGACGGCTTCTTCTTGGGCCGCCCTTGAGGTTGGAGACATTAATGCCATGAACGCCCTTAATTTGGGCGACGGCACAGAAGTGGCTAAAGTTAAGAGCCGTTCTTCCCGCGCGGCTCCTTCGCGGAGTTTCGCGCCGGACGCCATTTTGGATGCGCAGCATGTCTCTCCCCCGCTATTGCGAGCGCCGGTTGAGGGTGCGTCTAGGGCTGTTGCCCAGGCTGCGGAAGTGCACAGTCTGGGGGGTTTCTCCCCCGAGTTTGTTTTGCTGCTGCATCAGGCCTTCCTCATGCACAACGCTGCCCCTGCTCCCTCGTCTGGTAAAGAGGTTGAGGTTCCCAGAGGTAAACGCCCTCGGGTTGATTCCCAGGCCTTGGAGGAATTTGTCTCCTCCGATGTAGATGAGGGCAGCGTGTCTGAGGTCTCCCAACGGTCCTTTGCGGATTCCTTGGAGGAGACGGATCCCCGCTCGGATGGAGCGGATGACCCCTCTGCAGCGCGGCTTTTTAGCCCAGAGGATTTGCCCAACCTGTTGTTACAGGCCATGGACACTTTGAAGATTTCCTCTCCGGAGGACGTCTCTCCCTCAGCCCCTGTTGGCTCTGCCATTATGCTGGGGACAAAGCGCCCGCCTAGAACCTTCCACGTGCATGATGCCATGCACACCTTAATTTCGGCTCAATGGGATGTCCCAGAAGCGAGCCTTAAAGTGGCTAGGGCTATGTCCCGCCTCTATCCTTTGGCTGTGAGTGAACATGAGGCCTATCTGTGGCCTACCATGGATTCTTTAATCACTGCGGTGACTAAGAAAACGGCGTTGCCGGTGGAAGGTGGCACGGCCCTAAAGGACGCCCAAGACAGAAGATTGGAGGCGGCCTTAAGGTCGTCCTTTGAGGCGGCTGCTTTAAGTTTGCAGGCCTCAGTTTGCGGCTCCTATGTGGCCAGGGCGTGCCTGACTATGGTGCAGCGGGCTTCCCCCTCGGATCATTCCTTGAGGGCTGATTGGCCGGCCCTGGAATCGGGCTTAGCCTATTTGGCAGACTTGCTGTATGATGTCTTGAGGGCCTCAGCGAAAGGCATGGCTCAGACAATCTCTGCGCGGCGGTGGCTTTGGCTGAAACATTGGTCTGCTGACCACGCCTCTAAATCCCGCCTGGCTAGGTTGCCTTTTAAAGGCAAGCTGCTCTTTGGGGTCGAGCTGGACAAAATCGTGACCGATCTCGGCACGTCTAAGGGCAAGAAATTACCAGAGGTCAGGGCTCGGGCTAGTACTCGTCCCGGTACCTCCAGAGGACGGTTGCAGGAAGCCCGTCGGTACCGCCCGGGCAAGTCGGGTTCCTCTGCCCCCTCTTCCTTCAAGAGGAATTTCTCCCCCAAGCAGCATTCCTTTCGCAGAGACCGCCGTCCCGGAGGTGCTCCCTCCGGTCCTCCCCCAGGGTCTCGTACCCAATGACGGGGTCTTGGTCCACGCCCCAGTTCAGATTGGAGGACGGCTGTCCTCGTTTCTGGGCGAGTGGACCACAATAACTTCAGACGCGTGGGTGCTGGAAGTCATCAGAGACGGCTACAAACTAGAGTTCTGCCGACCCTTAAAAGACGGGTTTGTACTCTCTCCCTGCAAGTCTCCGGTCAAAGCTGTGGCAGTGCAGCAGACCTTGGACAATCTGATCCGCCTGGGCGCAGTCGTTCCGGTGCCAGAAAGTCAGCTTGGCAAGGGACGTTACTCCATTTACTTTGTGGTACCAAAGAAAGGAGGTTCTGTCCGGCCTATCCTCGACCTCAAAGGGGTCAATCGGGCCTTGAAAGTGCGGCACTTTCGCATGGAGACTCTCCGCTCTGTTATAGCGGCAGTGAAGGCAGGAGAGTTCCTGGCATCCTTGGACATCAAGGAAGCGTACCTGCATATTCCCATCTGGCCTCCTCATCAACGCTTTCTGCGTTTTGCAGTCCTGGGTCGACACTTCCAGTTCAGAGCCCTCCCTTTCAGGTTGGCTACTGCTCCGCGGACCTTTTCCAAAGTAATGGTGGTCATCGCGGCCTTCCTACGAAAGGAAGGGGTACAAGTCCATCCTTATCTGGACGACTGGTTGATCCGAGCCCCCTCTTATGCAGAGTGCGGCAAAGCTGTGGACCGGGTAGTTGCTCTTTTGAGCTCCCTGGGATGGATCATCAACTGGGAGAAGAGCCAGCTGCGCCCGACTCAGTCCCTGGAGTACCTGGGAGTTCGATTCGACACCCAAGTGGGCAGAGTGTTCCTGCCAGACAATCGGATTGTCAAACTTCAGGCTCAGGTGGACCAGTTCCAAGTAGCCTCTCCCCTTCGGGCTTGGGACTATGTGCAGCTGTTGGGCTCTAAGACGGCCACGATGGAAGTTGTGCCCTGGGCCAGGGCTCATATGAGACCACTTCAACACTCTTTGCTGCAGCGCTGGACTCCGATGTCGGAGGATTATGCTGTGCACCTTCCCTTGGACCCAGCAGTGCGCAAGGCGCTGAGCTGGTGGATGCAGACAGACAAGTTGTCTGCGGGAATGCCTCTGGTGACCCCAGAGTGGATTGTCGTCACGACGGACGCCTCGTTGTCGGGCTGGGGAGCCCACTGCTTGGGAAGGACAGCGCAGGGGCTCTGGTCTCCTGCAGAGGCAAAGTGGTCTATCAACCTCCTGGAACTCAGAGCCATTCGGTTGGCGCTTTTGGAGTTCATCCCGGTACTGGTGTTGAAGCCTGTACGGGTCCTGTCGGACAATGCCACGGCTGTGGCCTATGTCAACCGCCAGGGAGGTACCAAGAGCGCCCTTCTAGCCAAGGAGGCTATGAATCTTTGCCAGTGGGCGGAAGCGAACCTGGAGCAGCTTTCAGCGGCCCACATTGCCGGAGTCATGAATGTCAAGGCGGACTTTCTCAGTCGCCATACCTTGGAGCCCGGAGAGTGGCAGCTATCTGCTCAGGCGTTCTTGGACATCACGAAGCGCTGGGGCCAGCCGAGCCTAGATCTGATGGCGTCATCGGCCAATTGCCAAGTGCCGCGCTTTTTCAGCAGAGGACGGGACCCTCGATCCCTGGGAGTAGATGCTCTTCTCCAACAGTGGCCGACACAAGAGCTTCTCTATGTGTTCCCGCCCTGGCCCATGTTGGGCAGGGTGCTAGACCGGGTGGCAAAGCATCCCGGCAGGGTAATCCTGGTGGGTCCGGATTGGCCCAGGCGTCCCTGGTATGCGGACTTGATCAGGCTCTCAGTCGACGATCCTCTGCGGCTGCCAGTGGAGCAGGGCCTGTTACATCAGGGTCCCGTGGTGATGGAGGATCCCTCCCCCTTTGGTCTTACGGCCTGGCTATTGAGCGGCAGCGTCTGAGGAAGAAGGGCTTCTCAGACAAGGTCATCGCCACTATGCTGAGAGCGAGGAAGCGCTCTACTTCTACTGCTTACGCCAGGGTTTGGCGTATCCTTGCAGCGTGGTGTGAAGCAGGCTCACTTTCTCCCTTCACTGCTCCAATTTCTTCAGTGTTGGCGTTCCTGCAAGAAGGTCTGGAGAAAGGCCTGTCGCTCAGTTCCCTTAAAGTCCAGGTAGCGGCTCTGGCTTGCTTCAGGGGCCGCCTGAAGGGTGCTTCCCTGGCTTCGCAGCCAGATGTGGTGCGCTTTCTCAAGGGAGTTAATCACCTGCGCCCTCCTCTGCACTCAGTGGTGCCTGCGTGGAATCTCAACCTGGTACTAAGAGCATTGCAGAAGCCGCCTTTTGAACCCTTGTCGAGGGCATCTCTGAAAGACCTGACGTTGAAAGCAGTCTTTTTGGTGGCTATCACTTCAGCCAGAAGAGTTTCCGAGCTCCAGGCGCTCTCATGTCGAGAGCCTTTTCTGCAGTTCACTGAGGCAGGAGTGACTATTCGCACAGTGCCTTCCTTCCTGCCCAAGATTGTTTCTCGCTTCCATGTGAATCAGCAGCTCTGTCTCCCTTCCTTTCGTAGGGAGGACTACCCAGAGGAGTACTCTGCTCTTAAATATCTGGATGTGAGACGAGTCATCATCAGATACTTGGAAGTGACCAATGATTTCCGGAAATCGGATCATCTGTTTGTCCTGTTTGCAGGTCCTCGTAAGGGTCTGCAGGCTGCTAAGCCTACAGTGGCAAGATGGGTCAAGGAAGCCATTGCAGCGGCTTATGTGGCCGCGGGGAAGGTGCCGCCTATCCAGCTGAAGGCTCACTCCACGAGAGCTCAGGCGACCTCGATGGTAGAGGCCGGATCCGTCTCCTTGGAAGAGATATGCAAGGCGGCAACTTGGGCTTCGGCTCATACATTCTCCAAGCATTACCGTTTGACTGTGGCTGCACGGGCGGAGGCCCGGTTTGGAGCTTCAGTGTTGAGGTCAGGGATTTCTATGTCCCGCCCTGGGTGAGTACTGCTTCGGTACATCCCACCAGTCTATGGATTGATCAGCTTGATGATATGGAAGGTAAAATTATGTATAATCATACCTGATAATTTTCTTTCCATTAATCATAGCTGATAAATCCATAGCCCCTCCCAGATATCTGTACTGTTTTTATTCTGGTTGCATTTCAGGTTCAAGTTTAGTCTTCAGTTACTTCAGAAAGACTTCGTGTTCAAGTTTTTTCACTTGGATTCTTCAAGAGTTAAGACGAGTTTGTGTTACAGTGAGCTGCTGCATTCCTCTCCCCTCCGTTTTACGGGGCTGGATTGAGACTTAAAATTCTGCCGGCACTCCCTCCCGCTTCGTGCGGCTGTAGGGCAGCTTTGTACCCCTCCCGCTTCGGCGGTGTTAGGGTCAGTCAGCTCCTCCCGCGGTTGCGGTTGCAGGATAAGCCAGATCCCCCCGCATCGGCGGGTGTGGTGTCCCTCCCCCGCTCCGCGGGGATGAGCTGGACGGATTCCCCTCCCCCACTTGTGTGGGGATGAGCTGGGTTAATTCCCCTCCCCCGTTTCGGCGGTGGTGAGCTGGGCAGAGTGTCCCTTCGTGGGTGTAATTCTCTAAGTGCTGAGTCCTGCGGATGGAGCTTTGATATCGACATACTGAGGAGTTTCCGGCAGCACATGACCACATATAGGGAGGCAAAAGTTTGCTCTCTATCTCCACCTGCTGGTAGATGGACACAACCCACCAGTCTATGGATTGATCAGCTATGATTAATGGAAAGAAAATTATCAGGTATGATTATACATAATTTTACCTTACACTCTATTCTATAATGGAACCTGGGTCCCCAGATTTGATTATAGAATACTGTCTTAGCAGACAGAATTTTGGTATTTAACTTTTAGCATCCTTTTTTATGAGAATTGTCCCCTAAGTGTGCTCCCATACAGTTTTAAAATTTTCTATTGTTGTGCAGCTTTGGGACAGAAGGAAAGGCAATGAAAAAATTGTATTCTTGTTTTATCAGCTTTCCCATACTGTTGTAGTGTAAGGACAAGAGCTTTTTATTTGTATATATCAAAATATTAAGCATTTTGCTTTCCACAGTTCTATATTTTGTACAGAAGTTGGTAATTTTAAAATTATGCTTTCAAGCATGAAAGGTTTGAGCACCTCATAGTGATCCATATAATATATGTGTCCCAGGGCAGCATCTTATGCAATATAATACAAGATTTATAATATGTGTTTTCAAGAGAATTGTCTGTACAAGGTTGAATTTAATAAATTCAATAAAAATAGTCAAATCTAAATCTAACAATTACAGCTCATCTGTTCACATATTTCAACATCTACTTGCTGTTTGCTCTTTTGAAATAGCAACATTAAACTGATCAGATGATACCCATTGCTGGCTGTTGGCAACAAACAGGTGGAAGATCTTCTGGCCTGTTGCACATTACCTATGCTGTATCCCCTTCTTTTGCGACTAGCGCCAGCTGTTAAATAACTGTTATCACACAAATTGTCCAATTCTTTCAACAGCCAGATTCTGGGCAGTGATGGAGATTCTGTGTGGGAGATAGTCGAGTCCAAGAAACTTTCTAACACATCTGGATGATTGTAAAGCATGCGAGAGCAGCTAGCAGAGAGAGGCATCCTTCAGGTGCAACAGGCAGTTCACTTGAACATATTTCACATTCCTGTGTAGTGTATTCTGCTTTAAAAATGCAGCAGACCTTTATCTGTTAATTTGGAAAAAAAACACACACACTCACACACTTACTTCGTGCCATCATTGTTGCCCTATAATCTGTTGAGGCTTGAATTCTTTCCTGCCAGACATATTTGGGTACTACAGCCCAGGGACCTTATTAAACCACACAGAATTCAGGCCTTGTTTTACCCAGTCCAGTTTGACTGGTTTGGTTCTAAGGTCTTGCTCTGCCTCACCTGTTCTGGGTATTCAGCCTTTAAATTCTCACTGTCCACAGCGAAGTTGGGGTTGACCGTCCCCAGGCCTTGTCAACACCACCTGATGATGTGTTTTGCCTTGGGGTAATATCAGCCAGTACAGACACAAACAAATAAACAGAAAACATAAGTAGTATTTTAATCATAAAATGCACTATAATAGTAATTCATGAGAGAAGCAACTGAACAGAAACAGGAGAAATACCAGTGTGTGTTTTCTAGCAAAAAAGGTGCCGGTACTCAAATGCCAGGCCACCCTTCAGGGGTGGGGTTATCACTGAGGGACCCACCCCACAATAGCCAGGCACCCTGCAACCAGTCACAGAATCTGAAAAGGCAGAATTGGTGTGTAGAGCCTGAGCTCTTTCATTATAACTTGGGGACCATCGTTCAATGTTAGCAGACAATGAAAAATGTGCCGGTACTCAGTACCCCCTCAAAAAAAGCCCTGAGAAATACTATACTGAGCTTCTGGATGTAGGATATAACCCTAAACCAGTAGTTTTCAGCCCAGTTCTCGGGACACACCTATCTCATGCCTAAAGCTGACCGGCTAGGTATGTCCTGAGGACTGGGTTGAGAACCCTTGCCCTAAATCTTTACAAGTTCTTTGGTACAATGTGACTGCTGCAGGTTAAATGGAAGGGAGGTGAACAAGTTTATAATATCATACTGATATCTCTGCAGGGACCACAGAGTTTTGGGGAGTAAGCTTGAGATAGCCATCAGGATGTGGCAAGGGCAAATTAAATATTGTGAATGTTTTGAGGGGAGTAGAAGTTAATTGGTAATAAAGCTCTGTGATAATAAGGCAGTACAACAGGTAAAGATCATTTTGGGATGAAAACAATAATTTGGGTATCATGTGTTTTTTTTTATCTCTATTAGGTAAAACGAAAATGTGCTCGAAAAGGAAGGAAATGAAGGCCAAAAATATCCTCAGAAAACAAACAAACAAAAAAACATAACAAACTAAAGGCATGTTCCAAGCTTCTTCAGAACTTAAGATTCAGATATCTCATGTACAAAATCAAATCTACTTCCAAAAAAACAGCTATATCAGCCTAGAAAACTGAAGGAAAACTATCCAACAGCCTCAGCGTTAACTGTGCAAGCAGAAGCAGAAAGCACCCAAACATAATAGATTCTCAGAGATAATAGACATTTTTTGTTGATAATGTAAGGCCAATAATTAAGCAGATTGCTTAATATGTGGCCCCATTTCATTTATTTACAAAGACGTTTTTTCTTAATTTGCTATATAGCCATCAGCCTTCACACTGCATCATTTGGTAAAGTCAGAGCAGGAGGAGACCCATACAACATCCATATTGTAAGAAATTTTATTGGCAGAGCCTAAACTGTTCCTATTTGAGGAAATATGCCACAGAACTCTTTTCTGTGGATTTGTAGAGAAGCTGGGAGGATACTGATAACTCTCCCTCTGCTCCTGCCCTTAGAGACTCTTTTCTGTATAATTTTTCACCAGCCCTAACTTTTCAGCAAGAAAAAGGGGGCAAAAAAAATAATGTACAGTTTTTTGGTCCCTTGCTACGAAAAGTCAAATGGTGGCAATTTTTATAAATGTTGCTTTCTGATTTTTTATCAGAGTGGGAAAATAATCAATTGTTGATTTGCAATTAGACATTTCAATTTTTTTAATTGTTCCCCATTTATTTTAGTTTTAATATAATTTGCAATAAATGTACATATTGATGTTTTGTTTTATAGAACACCTATCAATTTTGTTTTTACTCCAAAGGGTTGTGTTGACGTATGAAAGGAGTATAACAAACCAGCGTTCGGTTTTATAATATCCTTCACCAGATTTTTATTAATGATGTGTGTAAAAAAAGTCAGTTTTTAAAAAAATTGAACTTCGGCAGCTTTGTAAGGAAAGTTGGATCTGTGTGCCCCTCAGTTTTATGCATTGTACTAACTGCAGTTAAGTCTGGTTTTAGCATTTTTGTCTCCCTGTAAGGTTCATTTTTTAATCTTTATTTGAAAGAGCATAATTTTCCTGGTATTATTTGGCATAGACACCTGTGTACATTTTTTCTGTACACAAGATCATATTTAATTTTTATTTTTTTTTTTTTGTTGCATAAAATAAAATGCTTTTAGATGTTACATGGATATCACTGCTGTCACTTCCTTGCTCCCTTCTTTTCTCTCTGTTGTCACACGGAAAAAGACTCACTGTTGAAAAAAGGGCATTTATCCTATATAATAATTCTCACCTCCAACGTTCTGACGTTGCCTGGGACCGTGGATCCCTGGAGGTGGCTTCCTTCGGTAGATCAGAGTGACATCACTGCTGGAAGAATCAAATGAAGTGCCACTGATTGGCTGCTCCTCCCCCTGCCTAGGAAACAACTGTCTAACCCTCCCCCCCGGCGCATCACCCAAGCCCCTAGCCCCCCTCTTCCCTGCCCCCCCCCCCCCCCGCAGACAACCATGTCCAGCAACCCTCCTCTCCCCCTCCAGTCACCCATGTCCAGCGACCCTCCCCGCCCCCCTCAGTGCGTCACCATAGCCCCTCCCCCCGGCGCATCAACCCACTTGCCACCCGCAACCCCCAAAAATAACGCTGACCAGCCGCTGCTGCTTCTCCTGTTGAGCAGCAGCGGCAGGAACAAAAAGAAAAAACCCAAAAAAAGATTTAAAACCTGCAAAACGCGGCTCCGTAGACAGCCATCTGGTATTGGCTGTCGTCTGTGCAGCCGCTCCTCCTCTCCCCTCCACGTCACTGCCCCTGGAGGGAGACCCCGGAGGAGCGCAGCGATGTCAGAGGGGAGAGGAGGAGCAGCTGCACAGATGACAGCCAATACCAGATGGCTGTCTTCGGAGCCGCGTTTTGCAGATTTTAAATCTTTTTTTTGGGGGGGGGGGGGGGTTCTTTTTGTTCCTGCCACTGCTGCTGAACAGGAGAAGCAGCAGCGGCCAGTCAGCGTTACTTTTGGGGGTTGCGGGTGGCGAGTGGGTTGATGTGGCCAGGGGGGCGGGGGGTAGGGGCTTGGGAGATGCGCCGAAGGGGAGGGGCTTGGGTGATGCGCTGGGGGGAGGGGGGGTCGCTGGACATGGGTGGCTGCAGGGGGGGGGGCAGGAGAGGGGGAGGGGCTTGGGTGATGTGCCAAGGGGGGGGAAGGGGAGGGTGGCTGGAGGGGAGCATGGGGAGGGTCGCTGGACATGGGTGGCTGCAGGGGGGGGCAGGAAAGAGGGGGGTCCTAAGACCACTCACTCCGTGTCTCACATACACTCTCTGACACACTCTCTCTGTCACACACACAAAGTCTCTATCTCTTTGTCGCTCTCTGTCACACACAGTCCACATACTCTGTTGCTCTCATTCTCTCTCTGACACACACACTCCAACTCTCACACACACTCTTTCTGAAACATACAGTCCGAGGAAAACCTTGCTAGCGCCCGTTTCATTTCTGACAGAAACGGGCCTTTTTCACTAGTTAAATATGTTCTCTAGAAATTGGTAAGAAACATTTTATCACTGTTAAGAAGTTCTGCTTCTGATCCACGGTATTTCCTTTCAGATGGGGATTGACTGGGTTGCACTTCCATTTCAGCATACTGAGTTGTCATTAGTCTGCTAAAGCCAAATGATGTTAGAAGGAAAAGCTGTAGTCATACCATGAGGTGGGGTGTTGTTCCAGGAACAGACATTCAAGAGGGAGCACAAAGGCAGCTCTATAGGTGTATTTCATTCTTTCTTACCACAATAAAAACTGTCTAATGCAAAATAAAAACTGACTACAAACCACGCGCTACTGTACGTTATACGCTTCCATCCAAAATACTGAATACAAAGATGATCATAATAAAACAGTGTTAATATATGTAGTTTTATACATTTGTATATTTTATAAATTATAAGGTGACAGTGTAAGAAATGCCAAGGCACTTGTGTGCTGCCCAACCAGTTAACAGTGTTTTTTTATGACTGTTTGCAAGCTCTTAGAAAGAATGCCCATTTATTAGTATTTTGTAAAGAGAGGAAAAATATCACAACAAAAAGAACTCTAAGAGTTTGTCATTTGTCTTATTTTTATGTTTACATCTTTTTTATTGACGGTAACATAAGATAACATGTACAGTTCTCAAAGGGAAACACAAATACAGAATGTCATCATACTAACTGAAGTCACCATGCAGTTTTACATTTTCTCCCCACATCCCATCCCCCTCCATCAACCAACTCAAACCCCATACTTATTCTATGGTTTCATCTTTTTATGTTTCAACATTTTATTAACGAAGGTACACGTATTCATTTCTTCATCAGCCAACACTAAATGTAACTCACAGTGTCACAACTGGTAAACAACAAGTCCAGCTAATCATGCAACCAATTTGCACCTTTCCTGTTCCCTCCCTCGCTCCTACCCAACTCCCCCCCTTTCCCCTCCCACAACCCAACTGCCCCCCAAAACCATAGCTATTCTTCTGTGTACCTAGTAGCAGGAGAGAAAGAAATCCCCCTCCCTCCACCCCGACCAAAACCCTCACCCTACCTTCCATACCAGCCCCTGTATCTTAGACCAGCTCCAATTACTTCCTACACACTTCTTATGGGTTAATTAACAGACTAAGTCCCATGGGACTAAGAATTTGCAAGTAAGGTGACCAAATCTGGAGAAAGAGCTTCCTGCGTCTGGAGGACTGTCTCGCCTCTCTAGCCTCCCAGGATGCCAAAAGATGCACCTGATTCCGCCTCCGACGAGGTCCAATATTGTAAAACACACTTCCGAGCAACCAAACTCAGCTTCCGACATAACAGGGTTGCCTGGCTGCTTAGAGGGGTAAAAGCCCTAGGTTGATCCAACAGAAACTGCCCCTCCGTCCCTCGGATTTTACTCCCCAACCTGATCGGGAAGCCCCGCACCCATTGCCAAAATGCCCGCACCTCTGGACATTTCCACAATGCATGATAAAACGAGCTGGGACCCCCACACACACACATTTTGAACAAACTAAGTCGTCAGACCCCATCGCATGCACCAACTGTGCTTTAGACATGTAGCCTCTTAAGACCACTCTGTACTCACATTCTCTCAGTCTTTCATCCGTTACCAGCGCTCGAATGCCCTTCAATGTAGCTGCCACATCCCAGGACGCTAAAGAAGATCCTAGATCGTTTTCCCACCTACTTTTAAGACAATCTACATTTTTTAAAAAGACAAATGAAGAAATTATAAGCCTTTAGTTGGCTGGGCAGCACGCAAGTGTCTTGGTGTTCCTTATCCTGAGTGTCTCCATACAATTTATAAAATATACAAAACATCTGGCGCTCTTACCTGGTTTCACTCTTGGGGCAGATAAGTCTGTTTAACAAGATGCTAGTCTCGCACTGGCTTTGTTTTTCAGATGCTTTCTTTTAAATTTAAAGGTCCGTGATAACGCCTCCCGTGTACGGAACTTCAGAGGTTTTTATGGTGGGGTCGTCGTGTCAGATTGCCAATTACTATTCTGCAGAAACCTAGAGAGCAGGGGGATTTAGGCTTGCTGATTGTGCGTTATTTGATTGCCGCATGTACCATGAGACATCATAATGATTGGTTCAAGGGATCCCTGAATTTTTCTGTGAACCGCCTTGAAACTTCCTTTTGCCCAAAAGAACACTTCAGCTGGCTACTGCACACTATACCTGGAAGAACGCCAAATGCTCTGCAAGGAAACATTATTCTTCAGTCAGTATGTGCAACTTGGCGATGGATATGCAAACGCCATCATTTCTCCGCCACAATGACGCCCTTTCTATTTGATGGAAACCAGATTTTCCACCCAGATCAGACTCAGGGAGTCTTCTCCCACTGGAGATCGCTGGTAATCCATTATTTGTATCAACTTTTGACAGAAGACAACACATTAAAGCCTTTCTTGGTGATACAAACGAGTATTCATTACCAGCCTCTGATCATTTTGCCTATGTTCAGTTGCATCATTATGTGTGCAATCTAGGTTGGTTAAACTTGAGTGAGGATGTCCAAGAGACTATCAGTTTGACCCTTATACTGGGCTCTCAAAATAAAGCGCCTTTGGCTTATCATCATAGATACCTCCAGGATATGACTGAATATTTGGTTTATCTTCGTCTTGCTAAGGCGTGGTCATCCAAATTAGGAGTGGATATCACAGTTATACAGGTGAGAAAGCATTTTTCAAGTGCAACATCAGTTCAGCAATGCAGTGCTGTGGGAGATACAATATAAGTTGTGTGCTACGACTTTTTGTTTCTCCTTATAGGGTGTACAAAGCCGCAATCAGTTCCTCTTCTGCCTGCCCTAAATGTCTTCATTCTCCAACCCTGAGCCATATGTTTTGGGAGTGCCCTCCGATACAGTCCTTTTGGGCTCAGGTTCTGCATAGTGTATCCATGCAGTGGTGGAAATGAATGTTCTTGGCCCCAAAACTGTTATTTGGTCTACATGGAATTTCTTTGGCCATTCTGACAGGGATGAGGGGCTGCCTCCTGCGAACATTGTTGATGGGGAAGAAGGCTACTGTGTTGGAGTGAGTCAACGGACCCTACTTTCACGACCTGGAGGGTGCAAATGATCGTTTTATTGTCTGTGTAGCGTCATGAAATCCAGGATATTTCTTCAGTAAAAGGGAAAGATTCCATTGCATCTGGGAACACTTCTGGGGGAGACACTACAGCTAGCAGCCCACAGTAGAATTCTCAACTAGTATATGACATTTTGGCATGGGCTGTACTGTTGTCTTTCTCCTGTACAGTGAAGGATTGATGGGAGGAGGAAAGGGGGTGGTGGGATGTATTCTTTCTACTTTGAAGCTTCTAACCTTTACAACAGTTTTCTAGTTGTTACATAAGAATATAATTATGTTTTGTTGCTTTGACTGCTGAGTGTATTCTTTAATAAAAAGGATTTTTTATTCATAAAATATACAAAAGTATAAAACTACATATATTCACACTTTTATTATGATTTTCATCATTGCATTCAGCATTCATTATTTTGGAGTGAAGCATATAATGTGGTTCACAGTCTGACTTTATTTTAAATTAGAAAGGTTTTACTGTTGTGATATTTTCCTTCTCTTTACAAAATACTAATTTGTGGGCATTCTTTCTCACCAGCATAACTTCTAAAAGCACTGTGTAGTTCCTCCACTGACACTGCAGATCTCACTAAGGAGGGTTTGCGCTACAGTGCTTCCCTGGGAGCAGTGATGTAGTCCTGCCCCAGAGTCTTATGCTGTGAAAACGAATTGCTATCCTAAAAGAAGGCATGGAGGAAATTTGTAAAAAGCAACATTTGTGTCCATAACTACCTCCTCACGTGGCAGGCTAGATGGACCATTCAGTCTTTATCTGCTATCAACTACTATGTCACAAAAAAACAAGGGGAATAAATACTCTCTCCCACATAAATCACATACAGAAATAATGGGAAAAGTAACACAGTGAGCTCACCAAATATATATTGCACTAATTGCACACTCACAAAGGAAACATCAGAGAAACTTGTGGTAGGCTATCGGATCTCTTATAGTGCCAGCTATTTCAATCCAAGGTGTATATAAATATAAATTTAAAAAATTTTATATATATATACATACGACCACTTATCCGAAAATGACAAACCCAGCACTGAAGTAAATTTACTTCAGCCCTTGGTTTTTCATTTTCAGATAAGTGGTCGCATTTTATGTTTTATATATATATATACACCCTAAAAATGTTTTTGACTTAATAGGTTTTAGTAATGTATACAGTTTGACTCCTGAGGAGACAGATGATTGAGATCATATAATAAGCTTGGATTTGAAATAGCACTATAAAGAGATCCAATAGCCTGGCAAAAGTTTCTCTGATGTCTCCTTTAAGGATATGAATTGCACATGTAGTGCAATACATATTTAATGAGCTCCCTGTGTTACTTTTTCCCCTTATTTCTGTATGGTGTATATCATCTACTATGTTGCATTGGTTGGAAGCTTAGTGAGAAAAGCCTACAACTTCAAATAACCCTGACAAAATTTTAAAGAATGTCTGTAAATACAAAAATAGATGAAATCTGTTGGCTAATGAACTTTGCCAAGTATTCCTATCAAAAGAATACAACTGTAAACATATATAAAAAAAAAAAAATCAGCCTTTGTATCTTTAAGCAGTATTGTGTACTAAAATAGGAATACCACTGCTCATTATTTTGGTGCCTCAAAAATTGTCCAGGAGTAGCACCAGACAATAAGGTTTTCAAATTATTCACAGGGAATATACAAGATACATCTGCAGCCTGTCTCATGGTAACATGCAGATTTATTATTGATACCCTAAGGACAAGTTTCATAACCACTGATCTAGTTCAGTGCTTCTCAACCCTCTCCTTGAGGCACACTGAGCCAGTTGGGTTTTCAGGTTTACCACACTTGAATACATATGAAATAACTTTGCAGATATTAGATATCCATTGTATGCAAATCTCTTGCATGCATATTCAGTGCAGTAATCAAAAAAACTGGCAAAGTGTGCATTAAGAAGGTTGAGAAGCACTGATCTAGTATTAACTTTGAACTAGTGTAGGAAACACATATTTATAACAAGATATAACTCCCATGAGTGAGTCAGTTGGACCACTGAGTGGCCAAGGGGTAAAAAGGAGTACTCGGGAGGATAAGGTAATAGCAGAAAAACTAAACAATTTCTTTGCTTTGGTATTTACTGAAGATGTTCTTTGATGGTGATGATTAAGGACAACTAAAGCATATTACTATTAAAATAGCTCCATTTTGGCATCTTTACCCCTAATAGAAATATGTAACTGCCACTAAGGGTTAACCAATGCCATTTTGAACCCTAGCCATCATGAGGTAGGAGCATCCAGGGATCACTCTACCCCCATCACTAGCCACCAGAGAAATGAGATATACAAGTCTATTTTGTAGGTTCCACCCAAACCACACTCTCTAGAAAACTATGCTTCATGAGGAGATACACATGCAGATCGTGACTTTATAATGTGATCTGCACACATAAATGTGGTTATAGGTATAGATGCTTCTAAAATAAGGGCCCTTGGGTATTTTAATTTACTTATATTCTGCCTTTTCACTTGTCGATAAGGAATATAGTAAAAATTAGGGAGCCGTCAGTCATAACCAGTAGTGATTGTTGTAAAATAAAACATGGCTTCCAAGTTGTGAAATCAAGAATAAAGGTAAGAAACTACCAATACTGAGGAATTGATATGTGGAGAAGAATTGAATATCGGTATGGACCCTGTTGCTGTATGAATTAGAACCCAAAAAGTGAAATCTGTCCTTTTCTCATCTATCATGTTTATGGTATATACATGGTGTCCAGAAAAAAAAAATTTCCCAAATAACCAAAAGTGCCCCACCATAGCAGAAACTTGTGCTTGAAATTTGAGACATTTTTGAGTACTTTATTTTGTAACAGGATGGAGCTCCAGTACATCGAGCTCACAAAACAGTTCAGCTCTTAATTAATGAAACCACAGAATTCATTGAGCCAACAGCTCAGTCGCATTGAAGACTTCATAAATGTGTCAAGATTGAAGGAGGGACACTTTGAACACAAATTATGAATTAACTAAGAAAAAAAATCATACTAATGTATTTTTAAAAGTCGTATTAAATATTTAAACAATTGCATTCTTCCGGTGGTCTGAGTAGTTTCCAGAGGATTTGCAACAATATTTGGTGGAAAGTGATTATGTTTATTTGGAATTAGATGTAAACTAATTCTAACCTCTTCCTTTTCTTATCAAGCAGCAAAAGCATAGAACACATTGAGGCATATTTTTAAAGCACTAAGTCTGTGCTTTTTAAAATGAGCCCCATTGCCAACTGTTATTTAACTTCAGTCTCGAGGTTTTTAGAAAACCCGTAAAAAACATTTTCTTTCATAGATATATTCTATCTAGTTAATATGTTCTCCAAGGACAAGCAGGCTGCTTGTTCTCACATATGGGTGACGTCCACGGCAGCCCCAGGTCCACAAAATCTTCCTAGCAACAAAGGTTGCTAAAGCCTTCAAGCACGCGGGTGCGTGCACCGCGCCTGCGCAGCCATCTTCACGCCCGTAGCATGAGAGTCCCGCTTCAGTCTTCTTTTTTCCGCAGTGAAGAGCGGCTGTTTACGGCGGTTCTGTGCCCCAGAAAAGAAGAGCCTTCGTTCGTTTTTAGTTGGCTTTTTGCCGTTTTTTTCTTCTTGGTTGTGCTCGTGCACGAGCTGTTTAGTTTTCTAAGAAAAAAAAAAGTTTTTCCCTTAGTTTCTTAGTTTTTTGCCCTCAAGTTTACTTTCGTCATCGTATGCGGCCATTTGGGCCGCCCGTACGGGTTTTCTCGCTTTTTTGTGCCCTTCCTTTGGCACCATCACGAATTTTGATTTCGCTGCTGCTATTTTTTCGTCGATGACATCGAGGCTCGCCAGCAGCTTAAAGAAGTGCACTCGGTGCAACCGGGCAATCTCAGGCACCGACCCTCAAGCGTGGTGTATCCAGTGCCTTGAGCCCGACCATCACCCAGACGCATGTAAGTTGTGTCTTACCCTTCAAAAGCGGACAAGCGTCGAGACAAGCCCAACGGGAACGCCTGTTTGGAGCTTTGCCTGGTACTTCGACGTCTGTAGCGGTATCGAGGTTGGCGGCGATGTCGGGATCAGAGAGTGCATCAACTTCGGGAGCGCAGGTAATGGCTGTCCAGAGACCATCGCATGCTGGCAGCAGTGAACCATCAAGTGGGTCTCCACCTGCCTCGAGGTCTCCTGCGGTACAGGCCCATCGGGACTGACCCCTTTCGGACCCGACCACGAGGAGGCGTGTGGATTCCACATCCTCCTCGTCGGTACTAAGGGGTACCAGTGACATGCCTTGAGCGAGGGCAAAGAAGCACCATCATCGGTCCCCTTCTCGTCACGATACCGAGAGCTCTGGGGCGTCAAGGGAAATCGGCCAGCGTGAAGCGTTGACGCTGGGAGGACCGCTCACCCTCTATATAAGAGGTGTCAATCTGCCGGTCTCCGGCCAGCCCGGTACCACCTCTTCCTCTTCGTCAGATTCTAGCATTGACTCCTGTACCAACGCCACAGCTTTTCTCGACAGACATTCTTGACGAGCGCCTCAATACCATTCTTCCAGGGATCCTGGAAAGGCTGCTGCGACCGTCTGTTCCGGTACCGGAGGTGCTTGCGCCGACGGTACCATCGATAGATGCGGCGGCTGGCTCCCTGCCTGTGGTGAGGCCCTCGACGTTGGTGCTGCCTGTGGCATCGGCCTCAGCTGCCCCCTGCGTTGACTCAACGTCGATGGAGGGAGCTTCATCGCCGCCAGCACGAGAGTGAACTTCTCGGCATCGCCATCAAAGACATAGCTCCTTTGCGTTGAGACGGGCTTGGCTTCAGACCACAGTCGGGGAACTCCTGTCCGATACCGAAGGGGAGGCATCGTGGGAGGCAGAGGACCCAAGGTATTTCTCTTCTGAGGAGACTTGTGGTCTTCCCTCTGATCCAGTCCTTCGCCGGAGAGAAAGCTTTCTCCCCTGGAGAGTTTATCTTTCTCATCCTTTGTCCGAGAAATGTCTACGGCCATTCCCTTCCCCGTGGTAACTGAGGATGAGCCCAGGGCTGAGATGTTCGAGGTCCTGGACTATCCTTCGCCACCTAAGGAGTCATCCACTGTTCCTATACATAATGTCCTTAAGCAGACACTGTTGAGGAATTGGATGAAACCACTATCTAACCCCACCATTCCTAAGAAGGTTGAGTCCCAGTATAGGATTCACGGGGACCCAGAGTTGATGAAGGCCCAGTTGCCTCATGACTCGGGGGTTGTGGAGTCTGCTCTTAAGAGAGCCAAAGGTACGAGAGATTTCGTCTCGGCGCCCCCAGGACGGGAGGCTCGGACTTTGGACTCTTTTGGGAGGAAGCCCTACCAGTCAGCTATGCTCATCGCCAAAATCCAGTCCTACCAGCTCTACACGAGCATTCACTTGCGGAATAATGTGAAGCAACTGGCGGACCTGGTCGATCAGCTCCCTTCGGAGCAGAAAAGGCCTTTTCAGGAGGGGGTCAGGCAACTGAAGGCGTGTCGTAAATTCCTGTCCAGGGGTACTTACGATTCTTTTGATGTGGCGTCCAGAGCTGCTGCTCAAGGTATAGTGATGTGCAGACTCTCATGGCTGCATGCCTATGACCTAGACAATCTAGTCCAGCAGTGGCTTGCGGATGATCCTTGCCGGGGGGGGGGGGGGGGATAATATTTTTGGCGAGAAAGTCGAAAAGGTGGTAGAGCAGCTCCACCAGCAGGACACTGCTTTCGACAAACTCTCCCGCTGGGCGCCTTCAGCATCTACCTCATCAGGTAGATGTTTTTACGGGGGTAGGAGGAATGCTCCCTATGCTTACAATAAGTGTAGGTACAATCCACCTTCCCGCCAGCCTGCTCAGGCTCAACCCCAGCGCGCTCGTTCAAGTCAACAGTGTGCACCTCGTCAGGCCCCTGCAGCGCCCCAGCAAAAGCAAGGGACGGGCTTTTGACTGGCTCCAGGCGAGCATAGCCGCAATACAAGTGTCCGTGCCGGACGATCTACCGGTCAGGGGGATACTTCCTCAATTTGATCTCCAAAGTGCCCACCGGGAGCTCAGGCCTTCAGCTTCCAGCACAGGCAGGTCCTTGCAGAGGAACTCTCTGCTCTTCTCAGCGCCAATGCGGTCGAGCCCGTACCACCGGGGCAAGAAGGGCTGGGATTTGTATTCAAGATACTTCCTTGTGCAAAAGAAAGCAGGGGGGATGCGTCCCATCCTAGACCTAAGGGCCCTGAACAAATATCTGATTCGAGAAAAGTTCAGGATGCTTTCCCTGGGCACCCTTCTTCCCATGCTTCAGAAAAACGATTGGCTATGCTCCCTGGACTTGAAGGATGCTTACACTCACATCCCGATACTGCCAACTCACAGGCAGTATCTTCGATTCCGTCTGGGAACACAGCACTTTCAGTATTGTGTGCTGCCCTTTGGGCTCGCCTCTGCGCTCTGGGTGTTCACCAAATGCCTGGTGGCTGTTGCAGCATCACTACACAGGCTGGGAGTGCATGTGTTCCCTTATCTCGACGATTGGCTGGTGAAGAACACCTCGGAGGCAGGAGCTGTACAGTCCATGCAGATAACTCTCAAACTCCTGGAGCTACTCAGGTTTGTTATAAATTACCCAAAGTTCCATCTCCTTCCAGTTCAACGACTAGAATTCATAGGAGCTCTGCTGGATTCTCAGACAGTTCGGGCCTATCTTCCCAAAGCGAGGGCGGACAACCTTCTGTCCCTGGTTTCCTTGACCAGAGCGTCTCAGCAGATCACAGCTCGGCAAATGTTGAGACTTCTGGGCCATATGGCCTCCACAGTTCATGTGACTCCCATGGCACGCCTTCATATGAGATCCGCTTAGTGGACCCTAGCTTCCCAGTGGTATCAAGCTGCATGGGATCTAGAAGATGCAATCCTGTTGTCCACTGCTTTTCACAACTCCCTGATATGGTGGACAGTTCAATCCAATTTGACCTTGGGACGTCCCTTCCAAATTCCTCAGCCTCAAAAAGTGCTATGATTGCATCTCTCCTGGGGTGGGGAGCTCATGTGGATGGGCTCCACACTCAGGGAGCTTGGTCCCTTCAGGAATCAGGTCTTCAGATCAATCTCTCACCAACTATTTTTAATCTAATGATGACACCCTTGGCAAAACTTCTATCAAACCATAACCTCAACCCATACATATATGCTGACGACGTAACAATATATATCCCTTTCAAACAGGACACTAAAGAAATCCTCAATGAAATCAACCAAAGCTTACAAATCATGAACACCTGGGCAAATGCATTTCGATTGAAACTGAATGCAGAAAAAACTCAATGCCTGATACCTCCCAATACAACACTAATGAATTTACCGCAATAAACACACCAAACCTAAACCTTCCAATCTCAGAAACCCTAAAAATCCTTGGAGTCACTATCAACCGCCATCTAACACTCGAAACCCACGCAAGCAACACAACCAAAAAGATGTTTTACTCCATGTGGAAACTGAAGAGAATAAGACCTTTCTTCCCAAGATCCATCTTCCGCAACCTAGTGCAATCACTCGTACTCAGCCATCTCGACTATTGCAACTCACTATACGCAGGCTGCAAAGAGCAAACACTGAGGAAACTTCAAACAGCCCAGAACACAGCAGCCAGACTCATCTTCGGGAAACCAAAATACGAAAGTGCGAAACCACTACGAGAGAAGCTACATTGGTTCCCACTCAAGGAACGCATCACTTTCAAAGTATGCACACTAGTCCACAAAATCATTAATGGTGAAGTCCCAGCCTACATGTCTGACTTAATAGACCTACCACCCAGAAATGCCAAAAGATCATCCCGAACTTTCCTTAACATCCACTTCCCAAATTGCAAAGGCATAAAATATAAAGTGATGCACGCATCAACCTTTTCCTATATGAGCACGCAATTCTGGAATAAACTACCACGAAACTTAAGAACGACCTATGAACTAACCAACTTCCGCAAACTACTAAAGACTCATCTCTTTGAAAAAATCTATCAAAAGGATCAAAGCACATGAAGTCCACAAACACAGTTGGCAATGCATCAACACATTCTCTTAATACTCTTATCCCCATAATTCTACTACACCCAGCCTTTTTCTCTTCTCCATGTTCTCTCCCCCTTATCGATACCTGGACATTGTTTTAACTCTACTCCTCACAATGTAACTATAATCATGTTATAACTTATTGTACTTCCATCGTTACAATGTATTGTAAGCCACACTGAGCCCGCAAATAGGTGGGAAAATGTGGGATACAAAAGCAATAAAATAAATAAATCTCCCGGAGTTGCAAGCGATCTGGAATGCTCTAAAGACTTTCAGAGATCGGCTGTCCAATCAAATTATTCAAATTCAGACAGACAACCACGTTGCCATGTACTATGTCAACAAGCAGGGGGCACCGGATCTCACCCCCTGTGTCGGGAAGCCGTCCAGATGTGGCTTTGGGCCCGCCGTCACAGCATGTTTCTCCAGGCCATGTATCTGGCGGGCGTAAACAGTCTGGCCGACAGGTTGAGCAGGATAATGCAACCTCACGAGTGGTCTCTCAACAGGGCAGTTGTCCGCAAGATCTTCCAAGCGTGGGGCACCCCCTCGGTGGATCTTTTTGCCACTCAGATCAATCACAAGGTCCCTCAGTTCTGTTCCAGACTTCAGGCCTACGACAGGCTAGCCTCGGATGCCTTTCTCCTACATTGGGGGTCAGACCTTCTGTATCCTCTGGTGGGGAAGACTTTGCTGAAACTACAGCAAGACCATGGAACCATGATTCTGATTGCGCCCTTTTGGCCGTGTCAGATTTGGTTCCCTCTATTTCTGGAGTTGTCCTCCGAAGAACTGTGGAGATTGGAGTGTTTTCCAACTCTCATCACTCAGAACGAAGGGGCGGTTCTGCATCTCAACCTCTGGCTCTCACGGCCTGGATGTTGAGGGCGTAGATTTCGCCTCCTTGGCTCTTTTTGAGGGTGTCTCCTGAGTCTTGCTTGCTTCCAGGAAAGATTCCACGAAGAGGTGTTACTCTTTTAAATGGAGGAGGTTTGCCATCTGGTGTGATAGCAAGGCCCTAGATCCTCGCTCTTGTCCTACACAGACCCTGCTTGAATACCTTCTGCAGTTGTCAGAGTCTGGTCTCAAGACCAACTCCGTAAGAGTTCATCTTAGTGCAATTAGTACTTTCCATTATCTTGTAGAGGGTAAGCCTATCTCTGGACAGCCTTTAGTTGTTCACTTCATGAGAGGTTTGCTTTTGTCAAAGCCCCCTGTCAAACCTCCACCAGTGTCATGGGATCTCAATGTTGTCCTCACCCAGCTGATGAAACCTCCTTTTGAGTCACTGGATTCCTGCCATCTGAAGTACTTGACCTGGAAGGTCATTTTCTTGGTGGCTTTTACTTCAGCTTGTAGAGTCTGTGAGCTTCAAGCCTTGGTAGCCCATGCTCCTTATACTAAATTTCATCATAACAGAGTAGTCCTCTGTACGCACCCTAAGTTCTTGCCGAAGGTGATGTCGGAGTTCCATCTTAACCAGTCAATTGTCTTGCCAACATTCTTTCCCTGTCCTCATACCCGACCTGCTGAATGTCAGTTGCATACATTGGACTGCAAGAGAGCATTGGCCTTCTATGTCGAGCGGACAAGCCCCTTCAGACAGTCCGCCCAAATGTTTGTTTCTGTCAACCCCAACAGAAGGGGAGTGGCTTTCGGGAAACGCACCATTTCCAATTGGCTAGCAGATTGCATTTCCTTCACTTACACCCAAGCTGGGCTGATTCTTGAGGGTCATGTCACAGCTCATAGTGTTAGAGCCATGGCAGCGTCAGTGGCCCACTTGAAGTCAGCCACTATTGAAGAGATTTGCAAAGCTGCGACGTGGTCATCAGTCCACACATTCACATCTCATTACTGCCTTCAGCAGGATAGCCAACGCGACAGTCGGTTTGGGCAGTCGGTGCTGCAGAATCTGTTTGGGGTTTAGAATCCAACTCCACCCTCCTAGGCCCATTTTTATTCTGTTCCAGGCTGCACTCTCAGTTAGATGTTTCTTCGTAGGTCAATTTTTTGTTCTGTGCTCGCTGTCGCGAGGCCCAATTATCCCTGTTTGTTGTTTTGAGTGAGCCTGGGGGCTAGGGATACCCATATGTGAGAACAAGCAGCCTGCTTGTCCTCGGAGAAAGAGAAGTTACTTACCTGTAGCAGGTATTCTCCAAGGATAGCAGGCTGATTGTTCTCACCAACCCGCCCGCCTCCCCTTTGGAGTTCTTCTTTTCTTTGTTTTTGCTTCATAAGTTGACTGAAGCGGGACTCTCGCACTACGGGCGGGAAGATGGCCACGCATGCGGGGTGCGTACACCTGCGCGCTCGAATGCTTTAGCAACCTTTGTTGCTAGGAAGATTTTCCGGACCTGGGTCTGCCGTGGACATCACCCATATGTGAGAACAATCAGCCTGCTGTCCTTGGAGAATACCTGCTACAGGTAAGTAACTTCGTTGTATGGCCCGATACCTTCTCTGCCTCAAAAGGGGCATTTAGCATAGCCAAACTGTCTGGATCCAACCGTGAAAGATCCAAAGCAGAAAGGTACATACAGCTTCCAATGGATGAGGATCAGGGGAGTACAGTTGGGCATAGTAGTCTCTCAGAATGCTGTTGATTTGGACATCCTTATTTTCCAAAATCCCAATGGAGTACAGGGCATCAATCTTAAATCTACCCTGACGGGGACTAACCAAGCTGGCTAGCAATCTACCACTCTTATTTGCATGCTTGTATAATTGATATTGAAAATAACTGTGCAATTTTTGAGTATTATGATGAATTCATTTAGAGTATGTTGTAGCTCTAAAAGCTGGGCTTTAATCTGTACATAATGGTGGATCCCATAAAGACGTCTCAGACGTGTAACCTCCTTTTCCAAACAGAGCAAGTTCCCTGTCTCTGACCTTCTTTTGATGACTATCATAGGCTATAAGCTCTCCTCTAAGCACTGCCTTAGCAATATCCCAATGCAAGACACGGTTATTCACATAGGCAGCATTCACTTCCTTAAACATGTCAGTGAAATAAAATCTAAAAATCTCCCATCCCCGTAAAGCTGAATAGGGAACTTCCACTGATCATGTTGTGGGGACGCCCTGGGGAGCTCCAAGTATGCGGATACCATAGCATGATCTGAGATATTAATGGGTTCAATCTCCACTACTTGTATCACTGTAAATACACAATATGAAATAAAAATGTAATCTATCCTGGACATGGTGGCGTGCGCCCTAGACAGGTGAGTACAATCCTGTTCTACCAGGTGCAAGGTGTGCCAAACATCCACCAAAGCCAGGACTTTATTCTCACTGAAATACCCTGAGCGTCACAACAGGATCCACTCACTGTCCCAAGAGATCCATCTAACCTTGGGTCCCCCATTTTGTTTAAGTCCTCTCCTATCAAAAAAGGGACCCCATCAAAACTTTGAATATGATGAACAATTTGCTTACAGAAGGCTTTACTGCAAGTATTAGGTGTGTAAACATTACAAAGGAGCAGTGGTTGGCGTTTGACAGTGACATGAACTAGCAAAAAAAAACACCCAGCTTCATCATGAATAATTTTGTGGGTAACAAGTTAGATCCCTTTCCGAATATTATGACTCCCGTCGTTTTGGCCCTCACTGGAGAGTCAAAATAAGAACCAACCCACCAACAGCAAAGCAAAGCTTTTGATGTTCTTTTGCATTTAGATGCGTTTTTTTGAAGAGGGCTATGGACATCTTGTTAGTTTAGCACTTTAAATATTTTCTGATGCTTAATTGGGGAAGAAATACCTCCCACATTCCAAGTTCTAATTTTGAGAGGCATTATGTGATAGCATTGTGAAAATGATACAGAAAGTTGATAACCACACATGCAATAAGGGCATCCCAGCCAGTACCCCCACCACTCTAACCATAGTATCTTCTGTTGCATATTCCCCCATTTAACAATCCAGAGTTCCCTGCTTGAATTCAACCTCTCAGCCCTCTTGAGAAAATCCACATCCATCCTACTCCTCCCCCCAACCCCTCCCCAAATGGGCACTATGTAGTGCACTTCTCTGTACCCCCAACTGCAGACCCCGACTTGTAACTTAAAAGTGAAAAAAAATTCTGACTCCCAGACTCCCTCCCAGCTATATAGAACAGTGCAACCAAATAGCAAATCCTCTGTCTTTGGTAGTAAAAAAAGAAAAGAAAAACACACATTCCCCCCATCCTCGCAGTCAGTATCAGAGAGGTCCCAGGTATCTAAGATCGCATAAGTCATTTGGAGGTGCTCGGCCTATCACGTTCCAGCTGAGCCACAAAACCTTGTGCCGCTTCAACTATCATAAATTGAAAAGTTCCATTGTAGTGGATTCTCAACTTTGCCGGATATAACAAGCTAAAGCATACTTGCAGTTTATGTAGGCGACCACAAAGCGGTGAGAACTGCCTGCGCTGAAGAGAAACTTTGGCAGAATAGTCTTGAAAACTCCAGAGTTTTACCACTTCTAAGTGCTAACAATATTTCCATCTTATGATGATAATGAAATAGTCTACAGCTGACTATCCTGGGGCGGTCCGTAGGTGATCATTTGGGACCCAATCGATGTGCACATTCTACTACTACTACTTAACATTTCTAAAGCACTACTAGGCATTCTATGCGCAGAGGGCCAGCTGTACTTTGATGCTGCAAGACCCTAGGGAACCAAGCTTCCAGAAAACGTAGTTCCACATTGTGCATAGATTCCGGCGATCATACAGTCTTAGGCTATTCCTATGGGAACGATTTTCCAAGTCATCAACTTTTTCTTCCAAGGAAGCAACCTTATCTTGAAGGCTCTTCATTTCCAATGAGAATTCTTGCGTAAAGTTTTCATGTCTCAAACTCTCTGTTGAACCTCCTGAAGACCCTTGGCAAATCAGTGTTCCACGTCATCCAATTTATCCATAATTTGCTGTAACTGTGTTCCAAAAGTCTGTTCCATGGCCTGGCGACACCACCAGAAGCTAGGAGGTGGGGGGGAGGGGAAAAACACTTCTGCACTGCTCACAGTCCAGGCAATCAATCACAGGAGGAGCTTCATGCTGTGCTCCTTACACAAGGCCCAGGAAATATGCTTTGTCCAGAGAAATAGGGGTAAATCTGGAAGATGCCCTGTCCAGATGGGGCGGCCTGTCTCCCCCTTGCTGGTCACACTCCAGCAGCCAGTCCTTGTCAGACGCTCCTCCCGCCACTTCTCAAGGCTGCAATTTTGGTGCCGCCTTCAACGCCTGCCGCTACAAACAGGTCCTCTGCTCCTCCAATGTTGCTAGAAATCATGCAGAGAGCAACCGCTGCACCCTTCTGCCTGGACTTCCTGGCCGCAACTCCTTTGCAGGGAAGGGGACTCAGACAAACATCTGAAAACGCCACACCTGGCACCAAGCCTGCAGCCGAAGAACTCACCTCTTCACCTGAATGCAGTTGCTGACAAGAGAACGAGTGCCACTGAGGGCGAGAGTACTGGTCGCTGATTTTAGGGGGAGGGATCTCCAGTCGGGGGTTGAAAATGAGCAAGCAGATCAGTATATTATCCAAAATATTTTATTGAAAATACCGTATATAAGACAGTTGCCCAACACAGGCCGTGTTTTGCCCAAAAAAGGGTTGCGTCAGGGGCTATAATAAACAAACATATTAAATTATAAAATCTGAACATTATAAAAACAAATCAATGATATTTAATATTACAAATTACACTAAACTGGGTCGGGCAACTGTCATATACGGTATCTTCAATAAAATATTTTGGATAATATACTGATCTGCTTACTCATTTTCCACGTTGGATTTCACAGATCGTTTGCCTTGCTGTTTTCTGGGTTCAGTCAGGGGTTATGCTAGTGACATATATTCCTCGGGGTGTCTCTAGCGTTAGCACATGCTAATTTTTAGCGCACACTAAAAACACTAGCACACCGTAGTAAACAGCCCAAAATATGGTAGATTAGAGCTCTTATTTCTTTATACAATATGAATATTACCCAAAAGTACACATCTATTCTGGCTACCCAATCCAGTATTGCAGCAGTATTCTAATAGAAAAGTTAGTCCATAGACTCATTACTGTATCAGACACCATAAGTTCTAGAACTGGCAGACCAGGCCTACTTTCAGCTCTGTCCACCACTCATTTATCACAAAGTTACCTATGCTTATGCAAAAAGTGAAGATACTTACCTGTAGCAGGTATTCTCCGAGGACAAGCAGGTCATATAATTCTCATGTGGGTAATGCAGTCCGCGTTGTCTGGTCCAGAGCTTGAAAAACCTATAAGAGTGCGTGCTGTGCTCCCACTGCATATGTACGAGTTCCACTCCACCTGCCACCAGAAAACTGTATCTACAGTAGCATACCATAGCACACTACAAAAAATGGAGACTCTAAGGGGAGGTGGGAGGGAATGTGAGAATATATGGCCTGCTGTCCTTGGTGTATACCTGCTACAGGTAAGTAGCTTCACTTTCTCCGAGGACAAACAGGCCAATAATTCTTATATGTGGGAATCTCTACCTACCAGGCTCACCGAAAACAATAGCAGTCAATTGAAGCTCGCAACCACTAGGTCAAATATAGATTAACCTAAAAAAAACTATATAAACTGTGTGAGTGCAGCCTGGAAAAGAACCAAACAGGCCTTTTTTTTTGGGGGGGGGGGGGGGGGTTGGAGTTGGATTCTAGATCCCAAATTCTGTAGCACTGTCTGTCCAAACCGAGTGTCACATCAGGTATTCTGCTCAAGGCAGTAGTGAGATGTGAATGTGTGGACCAAAGAACATGTTGCAGCCTTCCAAATTTATTCAATGGAGGCTGACTGCATGGGCTACCGACAGCCATAGCTCTGACATTATGAGCCTTAACATGACCCTCAAGAGTCAGTTCAACCTGGGCATGTGAAAGAAAAGCAATCTGCCAGCCAATTGGAAACTGTGCATTTCCCAATGGTGACCCCCCCCCCCCCCCCCATCCTGTTTGAATCAAAATAAATAAAAAGCTGGGTGGACTGTCTGTGGGGCCTAGTCCACTCCAAGTAAAAGACCAAAGCTGAATTGCAGTCCAAAGTGTGTAGTGCTCTTTCGTAAGGATGGGTATGAGGCTTGGGAAAGAAAGCTGGCAAGACAATTGACTGGTTCAGATGGAACTCTGACACAACCTTAAGCAAGAAGTTAGGCTGCGTGCAGAGAAAGACTCTGCTGTGATCAAACTTAGTATAAGGTGGATCCGATACTAGGGCCTGAAGCTCACTCACCCTGTGAGCTGAAGCAACAGTCAACAAAAACAAGACCTTCCAGGTCAAGTACTTCAGATGACAAGAATCAAGCGGCTCGAAAGCTTCCATCAGCTGGGTGAGGACAATGTTGAGGTCCCATGACCCTGGTGGATATTTGACAGGGGGCTTTGTCAACAGCAAACCTCTCATGAATTGAATAGAGGCTGTCCGGAGACAGATTTACCCTCTACACAATAAGCACTAGGGTTGTCCATTTAGCGTGTTAATGTGATTAACGTTTCACAAGTGTAACTCATGTTAATAATCGCATTACATTCTCTGCTTCTTGCCCTGCTACCTGTGTCTCTGTCTCTCCCTTTGTCCTCTTCTTTTCAGCTTTCTCCTGCTTCCGCCTTGCTGCTGCCCTGCCTCCTCTTGCATGCACTCTGGTATCTCCCTCTTCCTCCACCTCCCAGCTTGCCTTTACTGTCTGAAGCACCAAGGAGGTATGCAGCACTAGATGCATGCTGCTTCTTTTGAGCTGGGAGCCCTCCCTTTGTAGCTCCCATCTCTGAGAGAATTTCCTGACGGTGCCGGCAGGACACTACTCACTAAAGAGGGAGGGTTCCCGGCTTGCGACAAGCAACAGTAAAGGCAAGCGGGGAGCGATGGGAGAGAGATGCCTGCGTGCAAGATGAGAAGAGAGGCAGAGAAAGATGTTGGGACCTGTGGGAGAAAATAGAGAGTCTGTGGGGTGGCTGGTCGGGGGAAGGAGTGTTTGAGATGCCAGAACGCAGGCAAAGGGGAAGGGAGATGCAGCCAGGCCAGGCAAAGATGCCAGGATCGGAAAAACAAACAAGGGAGATTGTGCCTAGGTGAGGGAGATAGGAGCATAAGGAAAGGAAGAAGGGAAGAGATGGTGCCCATGGAGGGGAGATGAGAAGAGAGGGAATTGTGCCCATGGAGGGGAAGGGAAGGGAAGTGAAGAAAGAAGAGAGAAGATGGTGTCCTTGGAGGGGAGGTAAAGGAAAGAAAATAAATGAAAACTGGGACAGGAGGAAGAAAAATGGAAGGAAGTTGAACTTGAAGGATGGAGGAGGAGAAGAAGAGAGAAAATAATGATCGGAAATGATGCCCTGGAAAACAGAGTTCAGAGCACAGACAGAGGAAAGCAGAACCAGAAGCAGGGAACAGTGATCAGAAAAATAAAATCACCAGACAGCAAAGGTATGAAAAATTATGTTATTTTCAGTTTATTAATTGAAATATGTCAGTCTTAAGAATTTACATCTGCTGTGTATATTTTTAACTGTACAGGAGGAAATGTGATGGGGAACCCTCAGTGTGACCAACCGCGCAATTAAAATGTTTAATCTTGTTCAACCATGCGGTTAAACCTTTTAAATTGATGAACAGCCCTAATAAGCACTAATAGCACTGAGGTGAACCCTTACAGAGTTGGTCCTGAGACCAGACTTGGAGGCGTAGAAGATAGTCAAGCAGGGTCTATGTAGGTCAGGAAATGCGATCTAGGGCCTTGACCTCACACCAGACAGCAAGACTCCTCCATTTTAAAGAGTAACATCTTAGTGGAACCTTTCCTGGAAGCCCTCAAGAGACTCTGAAGACACCCTCAGGAAGATGCAAGGAAACAAATTCTAAGCCCTCAACATCCAGGCTGTGAGGGATAGAGACTGAAGGTTGGGATGCAGAAGAAATCCCACATTCTGTGTGAAGAGTGTTGGAAAACACTCCAATCTCCAAGGCTCTTCAGAGGATAACTCCAGAAGAAAAGAGAACCAGATCTGCTGGGGCCAATATGGCACAATCAGGACCATGGCTCCTTGGTCTTGCTTGTGTTTCAGCAAAGGCTTCTCCACAAGAGGTATGGGAGGATACGCCATACAGGAGACCATTCCCTCAACAGAGGAGGAAGGCATCCAATGCTAGACTGTCGTGGGCCTGGAGCCTAAAACAGTAATGGGGGACTTTGTGATTGAACTGAGTGGCAAAGAGATCCACAGACAGCAGGCCCAACACTTGAAGATCTCGCAGGCAATGCTCATGCTGACAGACCACTTGTGTGGTTGCATAACCCTGCTCAGTCTGTCAGCCAGGCTGTTGGATTTACTCGCCATGCTAGAGCACTCACTGCCACATCTGGACGGCCTCCGGACACAGGGGGCATGATCCAATGCTCCCTGCTTGTTGCTGTAGTACATTGCAGCCTCATTGTCCGTTTAAATTAGTACAATTTGATTAATCAGCCAATCTCTGAAAGCCTTTAGAGTGTCCTAGATTGCCTGAAGCTCCAGAAAGTTGATGTGAAGATCTGTCTCCTGAGCTAATCAGGCACCCTGAGTATGAAGCCTGTCTAAATGATGCATCCATCAGCACTTTCCAGGACTGAGGAATTTGGAATGATACTCCCAAAGTCAAATTGAATCAAATTATCCACTAGAGTACAGACTGAACCCAGCTGTGGTGACACTTGGACGACATCCACTAGGTTCCCCGCGCCCTGACTTCACTGGGAAGCTAAGGTCCACTGGGCAGTTCTCATATGAAGATGTGCCGTGGGTGTCACATATGGGCGGAGGCCATGAGACCAAACAACATCTGCCAAGCTGTGACCTGTCGATGCACTCAAACTTGAGTGGCAAGAGCAACAAGAGTGTCCACCCTGCTGTGTATCTAGCAGAGCTCCAATGAACTCCAATTGTTGGACAGGGAGTAGATGAAACTTGGGATAGTTTAAAATTAACCCTAGGAGCTCCAACACCCGCATGGTTCTCTGCATGGACTCCTGAGCACCATCCCTCAACATGCTCTTCACCAGCCAACTGTCCAGATAGGGGAAAACGGACTCCCAGTCTGCATAGCAATGCTGCAACTGCTGCTAGACATTTGATAAAGGACCCTGGGAGCCGATGCGAGGCCAAAGGGCAACACATGATACTGGAAGTGATATGTCCCCAGTCAAAACTGAATATACTACTACTTAACATTTCTAAAGCGCTACTAGGGTTACACAGTACTGTACAATTTAACATAGAAGGACAGTCCCTGCTCAAAGAGCTTACAATCTAAAAGACACATTGTCAGTCTGATAGGGGCAGTTTGGATTTCCTGAAAGAGTTAGGTGCCGAACGCAGCATTGAAGAGGTGGGCTTTAAGCAAAGACTTGAAGATGGGCAGGGAGGGGGCTTGGCATAAGGGCTCGGGAAGGTTGTTCCAAGCATAGGGTGAGACGAGGCAGAATGAGCAGAGCCTGGAGTTGGCTGTGGTGGAGAAGGGTAATGAGAGGAGGGATTTGTCCTATACATCTTGTGACCTGGAAGTATCAGAATGCGAGTGTAAGCACCCTTCAAATCCAAAGAGAATAGCCAATCGTTTTCCTGAATCACAAGAAGGAAACCTAGGAAAACCATCCTGAACTTTTCTTTGACCATGAATTTGTTCAGGGCCCATAGGTCTAGGATGGGACACATCCCCCCTGTCTTCTTTTACACAAGGAAGTTCCTGGAATAGAATCCTTTCCCTTCTTCTACTTGTGGAACAGGTTCGACCGAAAGGGCCTTTAGAAGGGCGAAGAGTTCCTCTGCAAGTACCTGCTAATGCTGAGAGATTAAGTGACTTATTCTCAGTGGGCAATCCAGTGGTCTCTGTCACCAATGTAGGGCATAACTGAGACAAACAATCTGAAGTACCCAACTGTCAGAGGTCACAAGTGGCCACCTTTCTTGAAAAAACAGCCCCTCCTCAACCAGCATGTCATCTGATATGGTCATCTTGATTTTGGCTATGCTCTGCAGGATCCAGTCAAAACCTCGTCCCCACAGTTGACTGGGAAACTGTATGGGCCTTAGACGCAATCTGTTGATGGGAACAAGCATACTGGAGCTGAGTCTGCTGATGCTGGTGAGAAGAAGGAACATACCCAAGCCTCCTAGTAGGGACCTCTCTTTGACTTGCCCAAAAACCTCCCAGAGGAGGAGGCAGTTGCAGAAGACATCCAGAGTGTTGTTGGTATCAGTATGTTTCTTGATGAGGTCAACCTCCTCCACCTTCTTTCCAAAAAGGTTATGCCTCCAGCATGTAGCATCTGCCAATCTCTGCTGGAGCACTGGGTCCAAATCAGAGATACACAGCCAGGAGAGTCTGTGCATCACAATAGTTTGAGCAGAGATCCTGGATGCCATATCAAAAGTATCGTAGGCACCTCTGGACAAGAACTTATGACATGCCTTTTGCTGCTTGACAAATTGGTGAAGTGACTCATCCTGCTCCGGTGGGAGAGAGTCTGCCAAATCAGACATACTACACACCAAGGACCACAAGTACAGATGAGTATAGAAGCCTGATATATCTTATGCCCAAAAGAATTCAGGATTCTAGCTTCTCTGCCAGGAGGCATCGATGCATTGTCCCTAGAACTCCTGGCTCTTATGCAAAGATTCTACATCAGGGAACGATGAGGCAACTGGGACCTATGAAAACCTGGGGAAAACTGAATCCGGTACATGGTGTCAACCTTTTTAGGGAGGACAGAAACCAATAGAGTTTCCCAGTTCTTCACTTCAACGTCCCACAAGATCTCGTGAAGCGGGGCCATCACAGCCTCACTAGGAGGAGACTCATAGTCCAGGACCTTGAACATCTTAGCTCTGGGCTCATCCTCCACTTCCAAAGGAATGGGAATAGCAGCCGCAATTTCCTTTACAAAAGATGGGAAGGAAAGATTCTTCGGTGAAGGCTCTTCTTTCTTGCGGAGGGGAGGGATCTAATCGGATACTATAAGATTCCTCCTCCGAAAAGTACTGTGCGATCCTCATCAGACTCACATGAGTGCTCCTCATCGGTGCCAGTAAGAAACTCCTTCTGGGAGGGCTGAAACCAAGTCCACCTTGACAAGAAGGAATTATGTCCTCAATAAGGGCGTCAAAGTGTCAGCTCCAGCCTCGACTCCGGCAAAGCTTCTTCCACAGATGTCAAGGGAGTGGCAGTCGACACCAAAGCCACAAGTCGCACTGGTGTTGGAAACCTCACCACAGGATGTTGGCAATGTGGGGGCAGCAGCAAGAGGCATGGCAGGTGCAAGCACCCCAGACACCAATGCATTCTGATGTATGAGCCCCACCAAAAGCTCAGGGAGCAAGGCCTGGAGGTACTCATCGAGGGCTGACATCAGGAAAGGCTGGGATGTCATGTAGAGACAGGCTGCTGAACAGTCGGGGTCAGAGTGGGTGCCTAGTCCTGGCTGTGTGGAGATCCATGCACCAGTAACTCATGAAGGGGGAATGGTCCTTCTGGCGCCAATGCTTTTCAGGTACCAAAAGTGTTCCCAGCACCGAGGGGAATCGATGCTCCTCAATGCTGACGAGGAAATCGTTGAATTCTCATGTCGGCAATAGGACTATCTCTGGTAAGAACGCCAGAGACTGTCCTACTGTACTGGCTGCAGTGCTTAAAGCCACTGGGAACTTTTGATGACATGAAGGAAAAATAGCCATTGCCAAGTCAAAAGACTCGATGGTGCCGAAAAAAGGCAAAGCACAAGAAAAAAGGTAGGCAATCCTGACTGAAGTTCAGGACAAAGGTAAAATTATGTATCATACCTGATAATTTTCTTTCCATTAATCATAGCTGATCAATCCATAGACTGGTGGGTTGTGTCCATCTACCAGCAGGTGGAGATAGAGAGCAATCCTTTTGCCTCCCTATATGTGGTCATGTGCTGCCGGAAACTCCTCAGTATGTCGATATCAAAGCTCCATCCGCAGGACTCAGCACTTAGAGAATTACACCCACAAAGGGACACTCTGCCCAGCTCACCACCGCCGAAACGGGGGAGGGGAATTAACCCAGCTCATCCCCACACAAGTGGGGGAGGGGAATCCGTCCAGCTCATCCCCGCGGAGCGGGGGAGGGACACCACACCCGCCGATGTGGGGGGATCTGGCTTATCCTGCAACCGCAACCACGGGAGGAGCTGACTGACCCTAACACCGCCGAAGCGGGAGGGGTACAAAGCTGCCCTACAGCCGCACGAAGCGGGAGGGAGTGCCGGCAGAATTTAAATCTCAATCCAGCCCCGTAAAACGGAGGGGAGAGGAATGCAGCAGCTCACTGTAACACAAACTCGTCTCAACTCTTGAAGAATCCAAGTGAAAAAATAACTTGAACACGAAGTCTTCCTGAACAGGAACTGAAGACTAAACTTGAATCTGAAATGCAACCAGAATATAAACAGTACAGATATCTGGGAGGGACTATGGATTGAACAGCTATGATTAATGGAAAGAAAATTATCAGGTATGATACATAATTTTACCTTCCATATCATCAAGCTGATCAATCCATAGACTGGTGGGATGTACCGAAGCAGTACTCACCCAGGGCGGGACACAGAAATCCCTGACCGCAACACTGAAGCTCCAAACCGGGCCTCCGCCCGAGCAGCCACAGTCAAGCGGTAATGCTTGGAGAATGTATGGGCCGAAGCCCAAGTTGCCGCCTTGCATATCTCTTCCAAGGAGACGGAACCGGCCTCTGCCATCGAGGCCGCCTGAGCTCTTGTGGAGTGAGCCTTCAGCTGGATAGGCGGCACCTTCCCCGCGGCCACATAAGCCGCTGCAATGGCTTCCTTGACCCATCTTGCCACTGTAGGCTTAGCAGCCTGCAGACCCCTACGAGGACCTGCAAACAGGACAAACAGATGATCCGATTTCCGGAAATCATTGGTCACTTCCAAGTATCTGATGATGACTCGTCTCACACCCAGACCTCTGAGAGCAGAGTATTCCTCTGGGTAGTCCTCCCTACGAAAGGGAGACAGAGCTGCTGATTCACATGGAAGCGAGAAACAATCTTGGGCAGGAAGGAAGGCACTGTGCGAATAATCACTCCTGCCTCAGTGAACTGCAGAAAAGGCTCTCGACATGAGAGCGCCTGGAGCTCGGAAACTCTTCTGGCTGAAGTGATAGCCACCAAAAAGACTGCTTTCAACGTCAGGTCTTTCAGAGATGCCCTCGACAAGGGTTCAAAAGGCGGCTTCTGCAATGCTCTTAGCACCAGATTGAGATTCCATGCAAGCACCACAGAGTGCAGAGGAGGGCGCAGGTGATTAACTCCCTTAAGAAAGCGCACCACATCTGGCTGTGAAGCCAGGGAAACACCCTTCAGGCGGCCCCTGAAGCAAGTCAGAGCCGCTACCTGGACTTCAAGGGAACTGAGCGACAGGCCTTTCTCCAGACCTTCTTGCAGGAACGCCAACACTGAAGAAATTGGAGCAGTGAAGGGAGAAAGTGAGCCTGCTTCACACCACGCTGCAAAGGTACGCCAAACCCTGGCGTAAGCAGTAGAAGTAGAGCGCTTCCTCGCTCTCAGCATAGTGGTGATGACCTTGTCTGAGAAGCCCTTCTTTCTCAGACGCTGCCGCTCAATAGCCAGGCCGTAAGACCAAAGGGGGAGGGATCCTCCATCACCACAGGACCCTGATGTAACAGGCCCTGCTCCACAGGCAGTCGCAGAGGATCGTCGACTGAGAGCCTGATCAAGTCCGCATACCAGGGACGTCTGGGCCAGTCCGGACCCACCAGGATTATCCGGCCCGGATGCTTTGCCACCCGGTCTAGCACCCTGCCCAACATGGGCCAGGGCGGGAACACATAGAGAAGCTCTTGTGTCGGCCACTGTTGGAGAAGAGCATCTACTCCCAGGGATCGAGGGTCCCATCCTCTGCTGAAAAAGCGCGGCACTTGGCAATTGGCCGATGACGCCATCAGATCTAGGCGCGGCTGGCCCCAGCGCTTCGTGATGTCCAAGAACGCCTGAGCAGATAGCTGCCACTCTCCGGGCTCCAAGGTATGGCGACTGAGAAAGTCCGCCTTGACATTCATGACTCCGGCAATGTGGGCCGCTGACAGCTGTTCCAGGTTCGCTTCCGCCCACTGGCATAGATTCATGGCCTCCTTGGCTAGAGGGGCGCTCTTGGTACCTCCCTGGCGGTTGACATAGGCCACAGCAGTGGCATTGTCCGACAGGACCCGTACTGGCTTCAACGCCAGTACCGGGATGAACTCCAAAAGCGCCAACCGAATGGCTCTGAGTTCCAGGAGGTTGATAGACCACTTTGCCTCTGCAGGAGACCAGAGCCCCTGCGCTGTCCTTCCCAAGCAGTGGGCTCCCCAGCCCGTCAAAGAGGCGTCCGTCATGACGACAATCCACTCTGGGGTCACCAGAGGCATTCCTGCAGACAACTTGTCTGTCTGCAGCCACCAGCTCAGCGCCTTGCGCACTGCTGGGTCCAAGGGAAGGCGCACAGCATAATCCTCCGACACCGGAGTCCAGCGCTGCAGCAGAGAGTGTTGTAGTGGTCTCATATGAGCCCTGGCCCAGGGCACTACTTCCATCGTGGCCGTCATAGAGCCCAACAGCTGCACATAGTCCCAAGCCCGAAGAGGAGAGGCTACTCGGAACTGGTCCACCTGAGCCTGAAGTTTGACAATCCGATTGTCTGGCAGGAACACTCTGCCCACTTGGGTGTTGAATCGAACTCCCAGATACTCCAGGGACTGAGTCGGGCGCAGCTGGCTCTTCTCCCAGTTGATGATCCACCCCAGGGAGCTCAAAAGAGCAACCACCCGGTTCACAGCTTTGCCGCACTCTGCATAAGAGGGGGCTCGGATCAACCAGTCATCCAGATAAGGATGGACTTGTACTCCTTCCTTTCGCAGGAAGGCCGCGATGACCACCATTACTTTGGAAAAGGTCCGCGGAGCAGTAGCCAACCCGAAAGGGAGGGCCCTGAACTGGAAGTGTCGTCCCAGGACTGCAAAACGCAGGAAGCGTTGATGAGGAGGCCAGATGGGAATATGCAGGTACGCTTCCTTGATGTCCAAGGAAGCCAAGAACTCTCCTGCCTTCACTGCCGCTATAACAGAGCGGAGAGTCTCCATGCGAAAGTGCCGCACCTTCAAGGCCCGACTGACCCCTTTGAGGTCGAGGATAGGCCGGACAGAACCTCCTTTCTTTGGTACCACAAAGTAAATGGAGTAACGTCCCTTGCCAATCTGATTTTCTGGCACCGGAATGACCGCACCCAGGCGGATCAGGTTGTCCAAGGTCTGCTGCACTGCCACAGCTTTGACCGGAGACTTGCAGGGAGAGAGTACAAACCCGTCTCTTAAGGGTCGGCAGAACTCTAGCTTGTAGCCGTCTCTGATGACTTCCAGCACCCAAGCGTCTGAAGTTATTGTGGTCCACTCGCCCAGAAACGAGGACAGCCGTCCTCCAATCTGCACTGGGGCGTGGACCAAGGCCCCGTCATTGGGTACGAGACCCTGGGGGAGGACCGGAGGGAGCACCTCCGGGACGGCGGTCTCTGCGAAAGGAATGCTGCTTGGGGGAGAAAGTCCTCTTGAAGGAAGAGGGGGCAGAGGAGCCCGACCTGCCCGGGCAGTACCGACGGGCTTCCTGAAACCGTCCTCTGGAGGTACCGGAACGAGTACTAGCCCGAGCCCTGACCTCTGGTAACTTCTTGCCCTTAGACGTGCCGAGATCGGTCACGATTTTGTCCAGCTCGACCCCAAAGAGCAGCTTGCCTTTAAAAGGCAATCTAGCCAGGCGGGATTTAGAGGCGTGGTCAGCAGACCAATGTTTCAGCCAAAGCCACCGCCGCGCAGAGACTGTCTGAGCCATGCCTTTAGCTGAGGCTCTCAAGACATCATACAGCAAGTCTGCCAAATAGGCTAAGCCCGATTCCAGGGCCGGCCAATCAGCCCTCAAGGAATGATCCGAGGGGGAAGCCCGCTGCACCATAGTCAGGTACGCCCTGGCCACATAGGAACCGCAAACCGAGGCCTGCAAACTTAAAGCAGTCGCCTCAAAGGACGACCTTAAGGCCGCCTCCAATCTTCTGTCTTGGGCGTCCTTTAGGGCCGTGCCACCTTCCACTGGCAAAGCCGTTTTCTTAGTCACCGCAGTGATTAAAGAATCCACGGTAGGCCACAGATAGGCCTCACGTTCCCTTTCAGGCAAAGGATAGAGGCGGGACATAGCCCTAGCCACTTTGAGGCTCGCTTCCGGGACATCCCATTGAGCCGAAATTAAGGTGTGCATGGCATCATGCACGTGGAAGGTTCTAGGCGGGCGTTTCGTCCCCAGCATAATGGCAGAGCCAACAGGGGCTGAGGGAGAGACGTCCTCCGGAGAGGAAATCTGCAAAATGCCCATGGCCTGCACTAACAGGTTGGGCAAATCCTCTGAGCTAAAAAGCCGCGCTGCAGAGGGGTCATCCGCTCCAACCGAGCGGGGATCCGTCTCCTCCAAGGAATCCGCAAAGGACCGTTGGGAGAACGCTGCCCTCATCTACATCGGAGGAGACAAGGTCCTCCAAGGCCTGGGAATCAACCCGAGGGCGTTTACCTCCGGGGACCTCAACCTCTTTACCAAACGAGGGAGCAGGGGCAGCGTTTTGCATAAGGAAGGCCTGATGCAGCAGCAAAACAAACTCGGAGGAGAAACCCCCCAGACTGTGCACTTCCGCAGCCTGGGCTAGAGCCCTAGACGCACCCTCAACCGGCGCTCGCAAGAGCAGGGGAGAGACATGCTGCGCATCCAAAATGGCGTCCGGCGTGACACTCCGCGAAGGAGCCGCGCGGGAAAAACGGCGCTTAACTTTAGCCGCTTTGGTGCCGTCGCCCAAATTAAGGGCGTTCATGGCATTAATGTCTCCCTCAAGGGCGGCCCACGAAGAAGCCGTCCGAGCCGCGTGGCCGGCCAAGATGGCGGAGGCGAGCAGCGGGGGATGGGCGTTTATGGCGGGAAAAACCGCCACACTGGAGGAAGGACCGGGACACTCAATGGTCACGAAACTGTCACCCAACAAGGGCGAATCAGACTTTAAGACCCCCGCATCCCCTCTAGAAGCGCCTAAGCGATCCGGGGAGCGACTCTTTGCGCCCTCGCCCTCCGACGCCATATGCCACGTGGAGATCAATCGGGGAACCCCCTGCCCGCTATAAAAGGTAAAAATTACCTGCTTTCCGCTCCGAGCTGTAACGACCTGGTGTCCCAGTGAGTAGCTGCAATAAACGTTTAAATAAACGTCGAAATAAACGCCTTTAAGGATGTTCAAAAATTTTTTTTTTTTTTTAACGGAGCCAGCGGGAGGGGGGAGAAAAGGAGGGGCCTGGCGCCACCAGGTTTGCACTTGCTCAAGAAGAGCCCTCAACCCCAGGCACTCAACAAAACCTAAAAATTAGGCTTGGAGGCCTAGCCAGAGCTGCTGCTGTGTGTGACCACCACCTGCAGAGATAGAGAACATACTGAGGAGTTTCCGGCAGCACATGACCACATATAGGGAGGCAAAAGGATTGCTCTCTATCTCCACCTGCTGGTAGATGGACACAACCCACCAGTCTATGGATTGATCAGCTTGATGATATGGAAGTGTGGCTTACTGAGCGTGGTAAAAACAAAGAAAACTTAAAATATGGCAAAAGCTAGTAAAAAAGGGTCATTTCTGACACAAATGAAACGGGCGCTAGCAAGGTTTTCTTCGGCTCCCCTGCAGCCACCCATGTCCAGCAACCCTCCTCTCCCCCTGCAGCCACCCATGTCCAGCGACCCTCCTCTCCCCCTGCGCCCACTGCAGCCACCCATGTCCAGCGAACCTCCTCTCTCCCCTGTTTCCCCTCCAGCTACCCATGTCCAGCGACCCCCTGCCCACCCCCCGCAGCCACCCATGTCCAGTGACCCTCCTCTCTCCCCTGCCCCCCCTCCAGCCACCCTCCTCTGGACATGGATCAGCTGTGAGGCATGTTTTTTTTTCCACGGGTTCTGAAGTTGACATCATAATGGCTACGGTGATGTCAGCCTGATCTACGGAGCCTAGCAGACCAACTCGGAAAGAGCCACGGTCCCAGGCAGCAAGACAGAACGTAGGAGGTGAGAATTATTATATAGGATAGCCTAAACTGTAAGGGAAAGGGAAAAAATGAGAACAGGGCAAAAAGAACTGGGAAGGCACAAGAAAATCCTCTCAAAGTGATTCCGAACCAACTGTGAGGAGCAATAAAAAATGAAGTCCTCTCCTCAACAATAGAAAAAAAAAAAAAGAGAACTGCAGATCCCGTGCTCTCATAACGGGCGGGAAGGCACTTGCCATGTGTGGTGGGGGTGCTGCATGCGATATATAGCTTTTTCAAGCTCTGGACCGGGCAACACAGACTGCATTACCCACGTGATAATTATTGGCCTGCTTGTCCTCGGAGAAAAGAAATTACTTTTGCAAGCCTTAAGTCCAACAAGGTATAAAAATGAACTGGCCATGCCTCTTGCTTTGCCAGCAGATTGTCAAGAGTATTAGAATAGTTCTGATGCAGAATGAGCAACTGAAGCACCTCCTCCAGAAGGCTAATTACTGCACATGCTCCAGAAGGTTCCAACATCCTGTATTACCACTATTTCAAAGCCTGGAAACCTACTGTAAGATGAAAAAAAGCTAAGGAAGATGGCAACACCAATATTTTACAAATGATCGTTCTAATCTGCTGGGCAGACTTATACGGTCTGTGCCAGAGCCAGTGGTGGGAGGCGGGGCTGGTGGTTGGGAGGCGGGGATAGTGCTGGACAGACTTATACGGTCTGTGCCCTGAAGAGGACAGGTACAAATCAAAGTAGGGTATACACAAAAAGTAGCACATATGAGTTTGTCTTGTTGGGCAGACTGGATGGACCATGCAGGTCTTTTTCTGCCGTCATTTACTATGTTACTATGTAATTGACTGGCAGCAGAAAACTCTTAACTGTGTGAACTGATACAACTATGCAAACTGCATGGGCTGGCAAAAGAATGAGTGAAAGATCACAGCAACTGCCACTTTGAGAGGATGGTTCTTATCAGCCACAGCAAAGGAGACTAGACCTTTAAAAGGACATTAAGAGAATGTAAGTTCCAAGAAAGACAAACTCTACCACAAAACATTTAAAACACTCAAAATGTAATCTCTAGAGCAGCCACTCCCAACCCAGTCCTCAGGGCACACCTAGTCCCATCTGATTTTCAAGATATCCACAATGAATATGCATGAGATAGATTTGCATACAAAGGAAGTACATGCAAATCTCTCTCATGCATATTCACTGTGGATATCCTGAAAACCTGATAGAACTAGGTGTGCCCCAAGAATTGAGTTGGAAATGGATGTACAATTCTTAATATCTGACATGTTTCAATAATGTACAAAAAGGTGCATATTCTTCATAGAAAATGAAATACAAGAAAGTAGGCTATCATGTAAATATTCCAAGTGAAATGTTCACAGGACATATGAGAAAATAATTAAGTAGGTAGCAATGCCTGGAATAGAAAATATACGGAACAAGAAGGGGCTAATGCTACTGTACCAGCAATATGTTCAAATAAAAATGCAAAGGAAATACAAAACCAATAAACAGATAATAAATTAATGAACTAGCTAGGTAAAACCTTTAATCCAAACAACATCAATGTGCTAATATACAAATTAACAGTATCCACACATGAATCAATTGCCTTACATATTTTGATGCTAAGCCTGCCTCAGTTTTTGCACAGATGTCCGATGGGGATAGCCAGATGAAGTTGTTATAGTTGGGATATATCAGGCAGTGAAACTTAGGGGTAAAAAAAGGGGAGAGGGAAGAGGGAAAATAGTTGATGGCAATAAAAGTTAACAAAAATAAGAAAATTGGGGTACTAAAAGAAATGGAAAATCATACTCACTAAGGGATGGCCCTTCATATGTATGCCAATTGGTACTGAAAATCTCAGGGGTGGCTGTTAAGACTAAAACAGTGACAGAAATCAAGAATGAATGGGATAAACACAGATCAATATACAAAATGGGATGCAATTAAAGCAAAACTTAAATGACATCATACTGGAGTGAGCTTTGACAGTAGCTTCAGAGGGTGGGAAGTAAGATCAATGCTGGACAAACTTCTATGGCCTGAGTTCCGTAAATGAACGGCAAAAAAACAGATCAGATCAAGGCTGGGGTGGACTTCAACAGCAACGCCAGTAGTTGGGAAGTAGGACCAGTGCCAGGGGAGAGACAGACTGAGGTTAAGGGACTCATTTTTGAAATAGGAAAACATTCAAAAAATGGTACAAAGTAGCAGATGAACTTTTTTTCACAAAAACATCCAAAATCGTTATATTCAAATTTTTAAGACATTTTCCAATTCATTTTGTCTAAATCTCAAGGGGGTGTGTTGGAGGCATGTTTTGGATGGGGTCTAGGGTGAGCTTACAATTTGGACATTTTTCTGCAATAATGGAACATTGTTAAAAATGTCTAGGACAAAAAAAATAGGATTCTTTGGCTAGACCTGTTTCAATCACGACTAAGTGCCAAAAAGATGTCCAAACCAGATGACCACTGAAGGTATAAAGACATGACCCCCCCCCCCCTTAATCCTCCAGCAGACACTGACCCCTTCCGACCCCTCTAAGAGGTGTGACAGTATTTTTTTTGTTACATTTGTACCCCGCACTTTCCCACTCATGGCAGGCTCAATGCGGGTTACATATTGTATACAGGTACTTATTTGTACCTGGGGCAATGGAGGGTTAAGTGACTTGCCCAGAGTCACAAGGAGCTGCCTGTGCCTGAAGTGGGAATCAAACTCAGTTCCTCAGGACCAAAGTCCACCACCCTAACCACTAGGCCACTCCTCCGCTCTATGATAGCTGTAGATATAATGGCTATTCCTCTTAAAGTAGCAAGCAGGTTTCTGTAGTAGACTAGTGGTCAGTGCAGTGGACTGTAGAGAAGAGGAGCCAGGCCCATACCCCACTCTAACTGGTAAACTTGTGGTGGAAAGTGTGAGCGCCACAAAATACCTACTGAACCCACACATAGGTGACACCTGCAGGCATAAGGTAAAATTATGTTCTTACCTGATAATTTTCTTTCCTTTAGCTGCAGCAGATGAATCCATCAACTGGTGGGTTGTATCCATCTACCAGCAGGTGGAGATAGAGATCACTGACTTCAGTGAGTGGTATTGGACAACCAGCCCCTCTGTACGCTCCATACAAACAGGAAAACCTTCCTCACCAGAAGGGAAACTTCAACAGAACAATAGTATTATGAATTGTAAATGCAACTCTGTCCAAACTGACATTCACGTATTAAACTGCAAGAAACAAAACAGCCAGAACAACAAACTGACAGATTGAATAGAACCCAAAAGGCAACGGTAAGCTAAGGAGGGATGCTGGATTCATCTGCTGCAGCTAAAGGAAAGAAAATTATCAGGTAAGAACATAATTTTACCTTCCTTAGCGCAGGCAGCAGATGAATCCATCAACTGGTGGGATGTACCAAAGCAGTCTCTAAACAGGGAGGGACACCGTCACCCCTCTAGTCAAGACCACCATACCAAAAGAAGCATCAGATCTGGCTGCCACGTCCACTCTATAATGCTTGGAAAAGGAGTGTACGGAGGCCCAAGTAGCCGCTCGACAAATGTCTTGCAAGGTCAAAACTGAAGACTCCGCCCTTGAGGTAGATTGCGCTCTAGTGGAATGAGCACGCAAGGGTTCCGGCGCGACTCAACCAGCCAACAAATATGCCGAGGAAAGCCTCTGAGCCACCTCGCAATAGTGTTTTAGAAGCAGCTTGACCACGACGAGAACCTGAAAGAAGCACAAATAAGTGGTCTGTCTGATGGAAGTCATTTGACATTGCCAAATAGCGGAGGAGGACACAGCCTACATCCAAAAGATGACTCCGAAAGGTCCCGGGAAAATCTTCTTTCCAAAAGGAAGAAAAAGCGGCTGATTAAGATGAAAAGTTGACATGACCTTTGGCAAAAAGGAAGGAACAGTTCGCAACGTGACCCCCGCTTCCGAGAACTGCAAAAAGGGATCCCGACAAGAAAGGGCTTGAATCTCAGATTCTACGCGCTGAAGCTATAGCCACCAAAAATACTGTCTTCAGGGTGAGAACAGTGTTTACTAGCCACGGTTGAAGAAGAGCGTCTAGGCCTGCAGACGTTGGCTCCTTTCTTCTGCTGAAGAAAACGGGCACCTTGGCATTGCTCTGGTTCGCCATGAGGTCTATCGTCAGACTTCCCCACTTCTGACAGATCAATTGAAACACCTCCTCCGACAACTCCCACTCGGCTGTGTCTAGGGTGTGTCAACTGAGAAAGTCTGCTTGCACATTGCTGATACCCGCAATGAAAGCCGCCAACTGGGATTCCAGATGAAGCTCCGCTCACTGAAGTAGGCGACCCGCTTCCGTTGCCAGGGCTGAACTCCGAGTGCCACCCTGATGATTGATATAAGCCACCGCCGTCGTGCTCTCCGAAAAAACACGGACCTCCTTCCCCTCCAACAGGGACTGAAACTGAAGGAGGGCACTGAACGCAACTCTGAGTTTGAGGCAACTGATCAGCCAACTGGCCTCGGTCACAGACCAAGTTCCTTGGGCATACCGTTGAAGACAAAGAGCTCCCCAACCCAAAAGGCTTGCGTCTGTGACAAGTACTACCCACTATGGCATCACTAGAAAAATTCCTCTCCACAAGTGGGGACCGTGAAGCTACCAAGACAGGCTGCGTTTCGCTGTGGCGATCCAAGGAAGTCTGCGCTGATAATCCTGAGAAATCAGCAACCATCTGCATAGAAGCGATGACTGAAGTGGCCTCATGTGAGCTCTGGCCCAAGGAACAACTTCCAAGGTCGCTGCCATGGAACCTAGGACTTGAACATAGTCCCAAGCCCGAGGACTAGACACCCGAAGAAGATCGGAAATCTGAGCCTGGAGCTTGAGCACACGCTCCTCTGGAAGGAAAACTCGTCCCAGCGCAGTGTCGAATCGAACTCCCAGGTAATCTAACTGCTGAGACGGAACCAGATGACTCTTGGGCAAGTTGACCACCCAGCCCAACGACTGCAACAGACAAATGACTCGGTTGGTAGCCCAACGGCTCTCCAGAGCAGAGTCCGCCCAAATCAATCAGTCGTCGAGGTAGGGATGAACCCTGATTCCTTCCTTCCACAGAAATGCTACAACCACCACCATGACCTTGGAGAATGTCCGAGGAGCTGTAGCCAAACCAAAGGGGAGCGCCCGAAATTGGAAATGACGCCCCAAAACGGCAAAACGTAGGAAACACCGATGTTCCTACCAAATGGGAATATCAAGGTAAGACTCCTTGAGATCTAGAGCGGTGAGGAACTCTCCTGGCTGAACAGCAGCCAACAAGGACCGTAAAGTCTCCATGCGAAAATGCCGAACTCTCAAAAACTGATTTATCTTGTGGAGATGGAGAATGGGCCGAAAGGAACCTCCTTTTCGAGGCACCACGAAATAAATGGAATAGCGACCTTTCCAGATTTCGGCAGGTGGGACAGGAACCACTGCCCCGAGTTCCACGAAGGACCGTACAGTAAGCTCGACAGCTACCCGCTTGGCGGCAGAGCCACAGCGGGATTCCAAAAAGGCGTTGTCTATGGGCGAAGAAAACTCTAGCTTGTAACCTTCTCTGATTATGTCCAGTACCCATTGGTCTGAAGTAATGTTGGCCCACTCTTCGTAAAAAAGGGTCAGCCGACCACCAATCTCAGGAACAGAAGAGTGGACCTGCGCCCCATCACTGCGAAGAACGTCCTGAAGCCCCAGGGCGAGAGACGGAGGCTGCGGAACATTTATCATTCCGAAAGGAAGCTCGCTGCTGGAAGCGGTTGCACTAAAAGTTAGGAGCAGAGCGGCCCGGTCGATAACGCCGCACTTCTCTGAAGCGAGGACGGGAAAAAGAAGACGCGGAAGACCTCTGCGTCGGCCGAGTCCTGTCTTTTGGAAAGCGTTGTCCTTTAGAGTCACCTAAATCCTTAACCATCTTTTCTAAGTCTTCCCCAAAGAGAAGCTTGCCTCGGAAAGGAAGCCGAGTGAGTCTCTGCTTGGAGGCCAAATCTACCGCCCAATGGCACGACCACAACAAACGGTGAGAAGAAACCGAGAGGGCCATAAGCTTTGCAGAAGAGCTAAGTAAGCTAAGCCTGATTCCAAAAAAGCAGAGAGAGATTCTAAATGGAGACCTTCATCCGGTTCCTGCTCCTGATGAAGCCAACTAAGACATGCTGTGGCAGAATACGAGCAAATAGACGCCTGCAGAGCCAAAGCTGAAACTTCAAAAGAACGTTTCAGAGAGGCCTCAAGGCGACGATACTGAATGTCTTTGAGTGTTACTCCACCTTCCACAGGAAGAGTAGTCTTTTTGGTAACTGCCGTTACCAAGGCATCCACAGTAGGGAGACCATACTTGTCCGCTTGATCCGAAACCACTGGATAAAGGCGCGACATTGCCTTGGCAACCTTAAAAGTCCCCTCGGGATCAGACCACTGAGCTGAAAACAGCTCTTGAATAGCCTCATGCACAGGGAAAGCCTTAGAAGGCTTTCTTGTACTGGTCATCTTAAGATTGACCGAAGGAACTTGAGGCTCTGGATCTGAAATATCCAAAGCTGCCAATGCATTAGAAATCAAGGAAGGAAGCTCATCCTTATGGAAAACCCGCAGCGCAGTAGGGTCCATCCGGCTCTTCCTGCTTGACATCCCCCCCTCCTCAAAATCATTTGCCCTAGGAGGGCAGAGAGAGTCCCCTGAAAAGGCAGCCAAAGGTAAGGGAGACCAGTGACCCAAAAATGCGCCCTCAGAAAAGGAGGCAGTTCTCCTTCTTTTAGGAAGGAGAGCATCAGGAGCAGTGGAGAGAATCTGCTCCACTTCTAGCATAGCAGAAGTCAAAGGCTGCAAAAGGCTCTGGGAAGTAGGCTGATAGGAAGACTTTTTCAAGAGAAAAGCCTGGTGCAACAAAAGAATAAATTCTAGGGAAAAAGAAGCCTCTGAGTTCCCACTAAATGAGGTTCCCCTGACAGGCGAACTGACGTGGAAGATAAGCGGTCCGAATCCGCAGCGGGCAAAGGCTCCAAAACCGCCATCTGCCACGGGGGAAGGCAAAATGGTGTGCGGAGCGTCCGTAGCGTGGGAAACCGAAGACTCCTCGATCGGAGCCATCTCAGCCAGCATAAGTTTCGCACAGCCCGCTACACAAACCCCAGCTGCGGATATCTTCTTATTGCAGCAGGAGCAGCACTTATCTACCTCTGCAGCCATAACCACACTCTCCCCGCAGGAAAGAATCACCCTGCAGCAGAAATGGACCACGAACCTCCCAGCACCAGCGAGCCTGAGTTCCTGTTGCCAGTAGCAAACTGCTGAATCTGGCTGTTTTGTCTCTTCTTTCTCTTTTTTTTTTTTTTTTTTAAAGCAGGCAAAGCTGGATCACAAATCCTGAAGCTGTTTCTCTCTATTTTTTTTTAATGGTGAGGAAGGATACAGCTATCAGGCAGGGAGGGTGAAGGGGACACAGAGTGAGGCAGGGACCCCCGAGGAAGTATGTCCCTAAGGATGGCACAATAGCCAAACGCCCCTACACTCAACTGGCTAGCCAAAAACTAGCCCAGGAGGAGTCCCAAGGGGCTGAATCCAGGAGCTGGTAAGGATATGTCCATCACCTGCTGGAGATAGAGATATACTAGCGTACAGAGGGGCTGGTTGTCCAATACCACTCACTGAACTCAGTGATCTCTATCTCCACCTGCTGGTAGATGGATACAACCCACCAGTTGATGGATTCATCTGCTGCCTGCGCTAAGGAAGAGCTATTATAGTGGTATACAGTTGGGTACGGTACATTTCTTGCTATTCCTAGAGGGCTCACCATACAATATAAGGGGGATATGATGTGATGTGTACCTGGGACTTTTTATGTGAGGCTCACTGCAGTGCTCCCTAGGCTGCCCCACTGCTCTGCTGTAATGTCTGTGTGGCTAGTCTAGTAAGACTGCTGGCTCCCAGACATGCCAATTGCTTTTTTTTTCTGCATTTTTCCCTTGGACATTTTTTGTTTGACAATAGCCCTTAAAGAAAGACGCACCAAGCAGAAAAATGCCTAAAATAGGGTGACTTTGAACCAAAAAGAGACTTTTTCAGGTTAAAAACTAACCATATTTGGCACTGGTGTTTGGACTTTTTTGTTTGCAAAACGGCCCAAACTGGATTTGGACATCATATCAAAAATGCCCTTCCACGTAAACCAGTGTTTAATCATGAAGAGGTAGAACTTACACAGAGTGCCAGGTTCAACTCTGGCCAGCTTGTTGGGCAAACTACATGGACTGTGCAGGTCTTTATTTGTTGACATTTATTAAGTTCAAAAAAGATGGTGGGGGGGGGGGGGGGCAGGAGAACAGACAAAAAAAAAGGTCAAAATGGGAAACTGATGAATTGGGGTACAAATTTCAAAATAAATAAATAAATAAAAAAGATATAACTTCCACTGAAGTGTGTAATTTAGCTATCAAAACAATACCAAAGAAAATGAGAAAAACAATAATATGAACATATCCAAATAATTTATACCTTTACACATATATACATGTTCACACAAGAGCCACAGATAGCATCATTATAACAAAGCCCTGCCATAACAAATTGCATTATCCTTTAGGACATTTTCTTATAGGGCTCATAAAACTAAAAAAACAAAAAATAAAACCTTATAAATAGGTCAGAGTGCCATTGTGTTACTCTGGCTAAAAATGGGCCAGGAACAAAACAAGCAGAGTTATATTAGGGACCCATAGGGACCACAAAAAGCTTTGTTTAAAACCAACATACTGTTGCCAGATTTTATACAATAAGGCCGATTAAAGAACAGCACTATTTAAAAAAATTAGAATTCCATAAAATAAACACCAAATAATCTATTGCTACTGGCCACATAAAACAGAGCATTGATAGAGGTAATTTGACACATTTTTCATTAATATAGCATCCAGCCATAAATGGTACACTGAAATTTCATGCAGTTCAAGATGATTGGCAGGTGAAATGAGGCACACAAATTTTGATATTTTCATGTTCTGACTGCTGTGATCACAGACTGCAAGATCTCCATGCAGAATCTGCGCACCTGAAGAGTAGCACAGAGTATGAGGCCTAGCGATCCTTCCTCCATCTGCTGGTAGTGGAGCACAATCTACTTGTCTGGACTGGTTCAACGGGAGGGAACAATTTTTTATCATCTTAAAGGATAACAATTGTAAGAGCCAGGGTCCTGCAGTCCAAAAATAAATTCACACCTGAAATAATTTTCTATGGCATTATCTATAATTATGCAGTTTGTAATTAGCTGTAGAGTTTTATTGTACAGACCCTTATCTGAGACACCCAGTATGAAAGGAAGGGTACCATAAATGAGGAAATTAAATCAATGTAAGCTTTTGGAGTCTATAATCAACGCACTGCAAGAGCTTCCATGGTGCTTCCCAATGTGATACAGACAAAAACTAGGATGGCTTGGTCAATACAGAAAATGATGGCACAGAAAGCAATACCCTGACAATTCTGCTTTGAAACCACTAAGAAGTATAAGTCAACTATGTTTCTTGCCAGAATCCCAGCAGTTTGACAAAGCAATGACTACGCTGAGTATATATAGCATCTGCAGTGTTGGCAGACATCCACGATTTGGCTGTTTATATGGTAAGTGCACTCAGTAATGAAAAAACAATGAATTTTGTATATGAACCATGGAATCTCTGCCATGCAGATATGAATAAATGAAAATAAAACAATGATGGGGTTCTGTCAATTTTTAATCTAGCCACTGAAAACATGGCTTTTATGAAGTTAACTACTCAAGTTAAATTTTAACAAGTAAGAAATCAGTAGCCCTAACGTTGACAGCGAAAAAGAATGCCCAGCTACAACTGTGAAAACAATGCCAAGAGATGAATCCTAAAATTTCAAGCTAACTAGCATATGTCTTACAGAAACGTATGTGCTCTATATTCCTCTTTAATTCTGTGCAACAAAATTTTACATAATGCACTTCACAGGTACACTCTGGAAACACCAAAATTTTATTTTAGCAAATCAACTTTTGATGGTTGTGTGTTTGGGTGTGAAAGGGAAAAGTGAGTTTTTGAATTATGTTTGAAAACTAATATAATATTCTCCATAAGACATTACATCTAGTTAAGGATGGCGGGGAGGGGGGCATTAGGTATGGTATGGGAGTACTTCTTGTTATTGGGTAGGATTTATTTACTACATATGGGGTTATAGTGCCCTCCTTTTGCATTGTGTTTCTTTCTGGATTGTTTCTTAACACAAATTACTTAATAAAAATTGATTGATAAAAAAAAAAAAAAGACATAAAGTATGCTGAACCCTCAAAGGCCCTTCCTGTTACCATTTCTCCAAAACCATAAAGTATCAGGTTCGCACTTTAGTCGATTAGAAGGAAATTTATTCCCAGAAGAAAGATTATCAGTAAGTTTCTCCAGTGATTACTACTGTGTGCTTGGTTGTAAAACTACACACACCAAAACAGCCTCCATTTGTCAAACAGGAAAATACGTCTAAGTGAATCTTAGAAGTACCTGATAAGAAACTCCCATGTCAAAACCCAAGATAAACTATTTTGTAACAGTTGATCATGTTAATTGCACCATCATGAATACTATAAACAAAAAATCCTCAAAATTCAAAATACTAAAACAAAAATCATAATGCACAAGTATGTGTGCATATACTTCCTTAGTTCAAGCAATATACTATTAGGTAGCATCTAATGGAACGAGTTTGTAACTGAAGTGTGAATGAGGCAAATAAAAACAGCAGCCCAATTTATTTTGTAATTTATTTTTGTTGCACTATTTGCCAACATACGAAATCATTATAAGATGATGTGGAAAGTACCACTGTGGGACACCTTACTTCAAAGTCTGCTATATAAAAATGAACAACTGGGTAACTGTGAATGACAGCTCCACAAATATGGATAAATAATCTACAGTGACAATGTATGCTGGGGAAGGAATACATTTTCCCTAGATGTAAGACTGACTAAAAGACTGTAAAACAGTTTACCTTGCTTGGCTCATGTATGCTGTGTGCATGTGTGGGTGTGTGTCAAACTTGTTAACAACACTTCCTATTAAGGAAAAAAAAATCACATGATCAAACAAAATACTACTGCCCAGTCACCAAAATAAAATGAACTACTGACCAGTCAGTAGTTCACATAGCAGGCAAGAGCTGATATATTAAACCCTTCCTCCTGCATCTTTTTTTGTTTAATGTCAAAGCAAAAGGTCTGTAACTACAAACGCATTTAGAGGTGATTTCCCTAGGTACTAATGCACAATAACTAGAGAAGTAGGGAAACTTTCTTGTTAAAGTATATTTCTATCAAGTTAAAACAATTTTTACTAAAGCGCTAGAAGTTTTTTAAGAGGAAAAGGCTTCGAGAAGCCCCCGGCTTAATCATAGCTTCAGGGGCTGGACGACTTCATCATCGGCCCAAAACCTCTAGCTTGGCAGTAATTAGCAAAAATGAGCGTGCAATCTTAACAAATCTTATAGATCACTTAGCTTATATCGTAGCCGTTTATTCTCTACTCGTTTCGCTTCTTAAGTAAATCTTGCGGTCTTTCCACCACCGTTTCGCTTCTTGTGCGAATCTTGTGATTTTTCACCACCTGAAGTTCTGACCACGTCTAGCGCTTTTGTAAAAATTGTTTCAACTTGATAGAAATATACTTTAACAAGAAAGTTTCCCTACTTCTCTAATTATAAAGCAAAAGGTCTGTCATGTTTAATCACTCAATTAAAAAAAAAAAAACAGTGGTTCCTTAGGACGCTGACTTCTAGAGGCAAAATTTACATCAGCACTGGCCAATATGACCCTCCTGCGCAGCCTTAAGTCAGTATTTTCACTACTCATCTCTTCAAAACCCATCAATGTGCATAAGAATTTGGCTTCAAGAAGAATAAAATCACTTTAGGAAATCAGTTTGACCTGCTAGATCTAATGAAGAACAAGCATGCAAATGAACAGGCACACTGGACCCTTGCTAAAAACATTAAGGTAGTGAATGAATGATAGCAATTTGATGACTAAGACACACTGAAGATGTCACTTGAACCAAAACCCTAAAGTAAACTCTTTCAAGTCTTGATCACACGGCAAAACACTAGAACAGGCTTATTTCTCCACTGTTTCAGCATAGCTCATATTTTTACAATATTTAGTAAGAAAGAAATTAAAGTATTTCCCCTTTTTTAAATTTACAGACATGTTTAGCTTTATTTACAGAGCAGTTTTTCAGTTTCCAATAGTCCCTAGATAGCATTATCAGGTAAGAGTGCTATTTTAAAAGAGGATCTATGCAGTATCTTAAAAATAACAAATGATGGCTCTCTTCAATACGGGAGCAAGCTGGACCTACAGAAGCAGTTATTCTCTACACCTCAGTTACTCAGAAGTAGTTCTGTTGCAGTCTCTACATCCCATGATTTTGAAGACAAGGCCACTATTACTGCATTCTGTGGAAAATAAAAGCAAAACATGAACATGTTAAAGCACAAAACAGCTTCACATTCAAGGAATCACTAGAAAATAAAAATGTGTACCCGATGTTCAGCCTGGCATTTCAGATTGCAATATATATCCTATATCTGTTTAAAAACTAGTCTGATAGCTTAAACAGTAATTTTATAACTGTGTGTGTGTGCAGTTAAAAATGGAAACTACCATAAGCATTCTCTAGCAGGAAAAAATATTGTCCACACAGCCTATCCCAAAAAGATGACCATTTTACATTACAGTAGATTAATATAGAAGATTTTTTTTTAATCCTACATTGCTCTCTCAAAGAACCACATCGCATCTTCCCTCCCCTGACATCAGCCAGAATATGATCAAAGGCAGAACATTTTAAAATTTGAAAAGAGCAATCGACTAAAGCACAAAATGTATTTTTTTTTTTAAATGGGAATGAGGGGCACTTATTATTTGGCAATTACAAATTGATATAGATGGGATATATATATATATATATATATTTTTTTTTTTTTTTAAGTAGGGCTGTAATTTGATTAATATTTTTAATCACAATTAAAAAAAAGAAAAACTTCCTCTCTCTCATGTCTAAAATCTCTCCCCTCCCTCCCACCGCCCAGTATGTCTCTCCTTCCCCTCCAGCTGTGGTCCAAAATTGCTCCCCTTCCCTCCCTCCCTCCCATTACATAAGTACATAAGCACTGCCACGCTGGGAAAAGACCAAAGGTCCCTCAAGCCCAGCACTCAGTCTCCAACAGCGGCCAATCCAGGCCCCAAGAACCTGGCAAAACCCCAAAATTTAATAACGATCAATGGACTTTTCCTTCAGGAATCTGTCCAGACTCCCTTTAAACTCAGCAAGGCCAGCTGCCGTCACTACCTTCTCCGGCAATGAGTTCCAGAGTCTAACCACGCACTGAGTAAAGAAAAACTTTCTCCAATTTGTTTTAAACCTACCACATTCTAATTTCATCTTGTGTCCCCTGCTTCTATTATTGTTAAAAAGCGTAAACAAACGCTTCACATCCGTCCACTCGACCCCACTCATTATTTTGTAGACCTCTATCATATCACCCCTCAGCCGCCTTTTCTCCAGGCTAAAGAGTCCTAGCCTTCTTAACCTCTCCTCATAAGGTAGTCGACCCATCGCTCATCATTTTCGTCGCCGTTCTCTGCACCTTCTCCAATTCCTTTATATCTTTCATTGTTCAGCAAATCTCTCTCTCCTTCCCTCCCCGCTCTTGGTGTGCAGTCTAGCATCTTTCCCTCCACTTCCCTCCTCCACCTGGGGCTCGGCATTTCCCCCCTTCTATCAATCCCCTCCCACCCCATCTACGTTAAATTCTAGGATAAGCATCATAAAATCTGTTTTACTCTCTTGAGATCTTGCCAAGTTCTTATGACCTGGATTTGGCCAACAGGATACTGGGCTTGATGGACCTTATGGTCTTCTATATGCTTATGTTCTTATGGTCTGCCTGTGACCTGTCCTAAAGCTTTTCCTCTGACATCACTTCCTATTTCGACATGGTTGGAATGGGTTAGAAAAGCTTTGTGCAGGTCACAGGTGGAGTATGTACATTGTTGCCACTGCTGGGGACCAGCGGAAGACCAGTTTTAAGGTAGAACCAGGGGACGGGGAGATGCCTGATCACGCTAAGGGTGGAAGGGAGAGATGTGGGGAGGAGAAAAATGGGAGACGCTGCAGCACAATTAATTTTATTAGCCTCACATGTGTTTTTTAATTTGCGACTAATAATGCATCACAGCATTAATAGTGATTAATGTGCAGCCATATTTTAAAGATTAGGTTACAGTTTATTACTCTGATATACTGCAAATCAATCTTATCTTAAAGGTTTATAGAAAATAAAAGACAATATAAAACATTTACAATAAATTAAAATACAGTTAAAATACATTTAATATATAACTATTTAATGCAGACTACAAAGCATAAAACAAGTTTACAATATCCATAAAATTAATCAAACCCCTAACAAACATTTCTCTGCAAGCCTCGTCAGTCTCTGCTCCCAATTTCTGGGCTATACAAAGTTAAATTATCCCAATAAACCACCAACAGAGCAGGGACTGTCTCTCTATGTCAAGTGTTCAGCGCTGCGTGCGTCTGGTAGCGCTATATAAATGCTATTAGTAGTAGTAGTAGGCTATTCTAAATAAGGGGGAAATTATCAAAATGGATTCTTAAGATGGATTATTTTTACCATCTCTTTGCATAAAATGAGACCCTGTACTAGAACAGCATGATTTGTGGTAAAATAAGCCACACTGAGCCCGCAAAAAGGTGGAAAAATGTGGGATACAAATGCAATAAATAAATAAATCTCAACAACAGCCCATATAACTTCCCCCCTATATGTTTTCAATGCCTTATTAAAACATGAATTTTATTTATTTATTACATTTGTACCCCACATTATCCCACCTATTTGCAGGCTCAATGTGGCTTACAGAGTGTTATTATGAATAAAAATATGAAACAAAAACCATGAATAAGACTTTTCTAATCCTAAATATAAAGGGATATTATTGCGCACAGTGTGTGATATAGCCAAAAAGCTGGGTAATTAGTACTAACCCATTTAATTTTAGTGTGAGATGGTGTAACAAGTAAAATGTTACTGCTTTATTTGACAGGGGATTAATAAACTAGGAACACCATGTGTAAGAATTAGAACCTTAAATTCTTTGCAATATGGGCAGCCAAAGCTGATTAACCAATGTAACCAATAATGGTGTCAGAATGAAGAAGATGGCATTCACATGTTGAGTGTGTGCGATGGTGCACTTTACCTCTTTGGTAAACTTCTTGTTATGGGCAAGTTGCCTCCCTCCCACCCCATTTCATCAGCATCCAGAACTCTCCATTTGATATATTTTTTATTAGAGTGTAATTTTTCAACCCAATGTTGTACCAAAGGAGAAGTCCAAACCTTATTAATTATCCGTGACATGTTCATTGAGACTAATTTTTGCTGACCTAGAGGATCTACCCACATATGATAGTTGACAAGGGCACTGAATTATATAAATTAAATTACTTGATTTACATGTTGTGTTAGCCCCTAAAGTGACCCTTTACTCAGGTCTGTGGATCTATCCAATCCAACCCTTTACACCACTCATTCTTCAAATTGTCTATGGCCGTGTAGAGATTCCTCTACATAACTAATCCATCCAACTCAAAAACTGAACTATATAGTCTTACCTCGTTGATATGCTATTAGATGATATTCTCTGAAACACTCATACACAGATAACATCTCCCAATGCTTGAAGATCAACTTTAAATGGTGGAATTTAAATTAGAAACTATACTAATCAACCTTGTTGACTGTGTGCAGTGTATTGTAAAAGTAAATACCTATATGCATATCAAATGGAGAGTTCTAGATGTTATTGAGACGGGGGTAGGAGGGAAGCAACTTCAGAGTATTTTCTAAATTATAAAGAGCAAGGCTGGATAATTATTTTAAATACCATATCATAAGCAGGTTGAAACTGATTGGAGTTCTTTATTGTGAAACTAAGCTGTTGATTGGCTGGTAGAATCCTGCAAGAGTTATGCAACAGTTCAACACAGCGGCCATCTTACAAGCACAGAGTCAAGAATGTCAAGGATGGTGGAGGCAGGTAAAAGGTAGGCAGGTATTATATGGGATAACGTGTTTAAACAGTAAAAGGTTTTTATTTAATATAGTTCCCCCCCCCCCCCCAAAAAAAAAAAAATTGTTTTCAGTAGACCAACTCCCTGAGACAGTGACTATGAAACATGGACCAGGTTGGTTGCTGGTCTCTCGACAATTGATATTTGATAGAAGTATAAAAGATCATATTTCTTACATATTCTTAAAAATACAAGTAAAAATAAATAAGAAATTTTTATATGAGGATGGTATGAATAACAAAAATACAGTAGCTTGATGACAAGCGAGGTGATTCATGGGCTATTGAGAGTATGCTCATGTGAAATGAGTCACCACTAAGGGCATAAATACAATGAGCATTATGTGCATATATTACACAAATCCCATAAGCAGCATGTAATATCTTTTTTATAATATTCTTAGCATTGGGACATTGATGTAACGATCTAGAGGTTACATCACAATTACGGTTTGTGATGAACTGAAAGTTCTACATATCCAGTGACCAGCAATTAGCAAACAACTTCGTGTAGTGAAAATCTCAGATGATATCAAGATGATTTTTGGTAGGGACAAATGTGCTAAGGCAACTTTCCTTAGGGGAAAGTTGAGCAAAACTGAAAACATCCCTCTGACTTGATGACCAAATAAACACACTTGAACAGAAATATCTAGGAGTACAGGAAGGAGCAACAAATCAAGTAGAAATCACCAAGAGAAAAAAAAATCAGTAAAGATGATAGGAAATTAAAATGATATTGAAGACTGCATTTAATATCATGGAATAAGATACAGGCCATTAATCAGCTGGCAATTCCTGCACTCTCATAAAGTTTTGGAATTTTAGACTGGCCTCTTAAAGATCTTAAAAACAATGAGCGAACAAAAAAACTCCTCCATACCCATATGAGGTCATTTATAAGAATCAATGTATGCCTAGATTGTATATTCCCAGAGCTGCAGGGGAAATGGGTCTCACAGAAAGAGACTATACCTATTGAGCTGCTATCATATGACTCTAGCATCATTTATTTATTTTTATTTATTTATATCCCACATTTTCCCACCTCTTTGCAGGCTCAATGTGGCTTACAATACATCATGAATGGTGGAAATATATAAGAAAATAGACAATTTAGTATTACAGAAGGATCTTGGGTAACATTATAATGATAAAGCATGATAGTAGTTTAACAAGCAGATATTGAAGACAATTCTGCTGAAATATGAAAGAAAACTTTCAGAATCCATTTCCATCATTAGACTTGGATATGATTTCCGTAAGTGGAAAAGTACGAGTGAGAATACACCAGCACCAAACAGGAAGGAAGAAACAGAATTTGTGAAGGGAGAGGAAAAAAAAAAACCCTCTTCAAGTAATTAGATCAACAGAGAAACAACAAGTGGCAAATGAATAAGTACAGTGGGAAATATAAAGTCTTACTCGAGGAACCATTCGTTGATCAACATCAGACAACATGACTGGTTAAGGAGAGGTGAACTGAAACCTAGAGAGAGTGATTGATAGTTGCAGCCCAGGACAGTGGATTACAGAAGAGATGGTTTTTATAGCAAGCATAGAAAAAAATGGTGCCACAAATATTTGTAGATTCTGTAAGACACAGCTGCAAACAGCCACTCATCTTGTAGCTGGCTGTGAAATTCTGATGAAAGAAAATCCCTATGTAGAAAGGCACAGCAAGGTGGCCTGTCTCATCCACTGGACACTCTGTAAAGATTACAACATCGCTGTGGCAGAAAAACACTGGTATCGTGACCCTGAGAGAAATCATGCACAATGAAGAGGTTATGATCACCTAAGAAATCTGCATTCCGATAAAGAGTTGAGTGCCAGGAAACTGGACAGTGATGAAAGAGAAAACAACCAGAACAGGATTTATTATAGGACATGCCAATACTCTGTGAATCGTATAGACAGAAAAGATCTTCAAGTAACAAGAAATGCAGTCTAACACCAAGAAAAATGTGGCAGAAGGATACAGAAATATTTCTCATTGTTTTGGGTGCCACAGGCCAGATTTAAGAAATTTTCCAAGCGAACCTGTTTAAATTGCCTGTATGTGTAACATCTTATGAACTCCAGAAGGAAGCTCTCTCTGGCACAAAGCGAATGCTACATACCTGTAGAAGGTATTCTCCGAGGACAGCAGGCTGATTGTTCTCACTGATGGGTGACGTCCACGGCAGCCCCCTCCAATCGGAATCTTCACTAGCAAAGGCCTTTGCTAGCCTTCGCGCGCCAATGCGCACCGCGCATGCGCGGCCGTCTTCCCGCCCGAACCGGCTCATGTTCGTCAGTCCCGTACGTAGCAAGACAAAGACAAAGGAAGACACAACTCCAAAGGGGAGGCGGGCGGGTTTGTGAGAACAATCAGCCTGCTGTCCTCGGAGAATACCTTCTACAGGTATGTAGCATTCGCTTTCTCTGAGGACAAGCAGGCTGCTTGTTCTCACTGATAAGGTATCCCTAGCCCCCAGGCTCACTCAAAACAACAAACATGGTCAACTGGGCCTCGCAACGGCGAGGACATAACTGAGATTGACCTAACAACTTATCCAACTAACTGAGAGTGTAGCCTGGAACAGAATAAACATGGGCCTAGGGGGGTGGAGTTGGATCCTAAACCCCGAACAGATTCTGAAGCACTGACTGCCCGAACCGACTGTCGCGTCGGGTATCCTGCTGCAGGCAGTAATGAGATGTGAATGTGTGGACAGATGACCATGTCGTAGCTTTGCAGATCTCTTCAATAGTGGCTGACTTCAAGTGGGCCACTGACGCTGCCATGGCTCTAACATTGTGAGCCGTGACATGACCCTCAAGAGCCAGCCCAGCCTGGGCATAAGTGAAGGAAATGCAATCTGCTAGCCAATTGGATATGGTGCGTTTCCCCACAGCCACTCCCCTCCTGTTGGGATCAAAAGAAACAAACATTTGGGCGGACTGTCTGTTGGGCTGTGTCGGCTCCAGATAGAAGGCCAATGCTCTTTTGCAGTCCAATGTGTGCAGCTGATGTTCAGCAGGGCAGGAATGAGGATGGGGGAAAAAAATTGGCAAGACAATTGACTGGTTCAGATGGAACTCCGACACTACCTTCGGCAAGAACTTAGGGTGAGTGCGGAGGACTACTCTATTGTGATGAAACTTGGTATAAGGAGCATGAGCTACCAGGGCCTGAAGCTCACTGACTCTACGAGCTGAAGTAACTGCCACCAAGAAAATGACCTTCCAGGTAAAGAACTTCAGATGGCAGGAGTTCAGTGGCTCAAAAGGAGGTTTCATCAGCTGGGTGAGAACGACATTGAGATCCCATGACACTGTAGGAGGCTTGATGGGGGGCTTTGACAAAAGCAAACCTCTCATGAATCGAACAACTAAAGGCTGTCCTGAGATCGGCTTACCTTCCACACGGTAATGGTATGCACTGATTGCGCTAAGGTGAACCCTTACAGAGTTGGTCTTGAGACCAGACTCAGACAAGTGCAGAAGGTATTCAAGCAGGGTCTGTGTAGGACAGGAGCGAGGATCTAACGCCTTGCTGTCACACCAGACGGCAAACCTCCTCCATAAAAAGAAGTAACTCCTCTTAGTGGAATCTTTTCTGGAAGCAAGCAAGACACAGGAGACACCCTCCGACAGACCCAAAGAGGCAAAGTCTACACTCTCAACATCCAGGCCGTGAGAGCCAGAGACTGGAGGTTGGGATGCAGAAGCGCCCCTTCGTTCTGGGTGATGAGGGTCGGAAAACACTCCAATCTCCACGGTTCTTCGGAGGACAACTCCAGAAGAAGAGGGAACCAGGTCTGATGCGGCCAAAACGGAGCAATCAGAATCATGGTGCCTCGGTCTTGCTTGAGTTTCAACAAAGTCTTCCCCACCAGAGGTATGGTAGGATAAGCATATAGCAGGCCTTCCACCCAATCCAGGAGGAAGGCATCCGATGCCAGTCTGCCGTGGGCCTGAAGTCTGGAACAGAACTGAGGGACCTTGTGGTTGGCTCGAGATGCAAAGAGATCTACCAAGGGGGTGCCCCACACCTGGAAGATCCGGCGCACTACTCTGGAGTTGAGCGACCACTCGTGAGTTTGCATAATCCTGCTCAACCTGTCGGCCAGACTGTTGTTTACGCCTGCCAGATATGTGGCTTGGAGCAACATGCCGTTACGGCGAGCCCACAGCCACATGCCGACGGCCTCCTGACACAGGGGGTGAGATCCGGTGCCCCCGCTTGTTGATGTAAAAAATGGCAACCTGGTTGTCTGTCTGAATTTGGATAATTTGGTAGGACAGCCGATCTCTGAAAGCCTTCAGAGCGTTCCAGACCGCTCGCAACTCCAGGAGATTGATCTGTAGACCTTGTTCCTGGAGGGACCAGTTTCCCTGGGTGTGAAGCCCATCGACATGAGCTCCCCACCCCAGGAGAGACGCATCTGTAGTCAGCACTTTTTGTGGCTCAGGAATTTGGAAAGGACGTCCCAAAGTCAAATTGGACCAAATCGTCCACCACTGCAGGGATTTCAGAAAACTCGTGGACAGGTGGATCACATCCTCTAGATCCCTAGCAGCCTGAAACCACTGGGAAGCTAGGGTCCATTGAGCAGATCGCATGTGAAGACGGGCCATGGGAGTCGCATGAACTGTGGATGCCATGTGGCCCAGCAATCTCAACATCTGCCGAGCTGTGATCTGCTGGGACGCTCGCACCCGAGAGACGAGGGACAACAAGTTGTTGGCTCTCGTCTCTGGGAGATAGGCACGAGCCGTCTGAGAATCCAGCAGAGCTCCTATGAATTCGAGTCTTTGTACTGTGAGAAGGTGGGACTTTGGATAATTTATCACAAATCCCAGTAGCTCCAGGAGGCGAATAGTCATCTGCATGGACTGTAGAGCTCCTGCCTCGGATGTGTTCTTCACCAGCCAATCGTCGAGATAGGGGAACACGTACACTCCCAAGCCTGCGAAGCGCCGCTGCTACTACAGCCAGGCACTTCGTGAACACTCTGGGCGCAGAGGCGAGCCCAAAGGGTAGCACACAGTACTGGAAGTGACGTGTGCCCAGCTGAAATCGCAGATACTGCCTGTGAGCTGGCAGTATCGGGATATGCGTGTAGGCGTCCTTCAGGTCCAGAGAGCATAGCCAATCGTTTTCCTGAATCATGGGAAGAAGGGTGCCCAGGGAAAACATCCTGAACTTTTCCTTGACCAGATATTTGTTCAGGGCCCTTAGGTCTAGGATGGGACGCATCCCCCCTGTTTTCTTTTCCACAAGGAAGTACCTGGAATAGAATCCCAGCCCTTCTTACCCGGATGGCACGGGCTCGACCGCATTGGCGCTGAGAAGGGCGGAGAGTTCCTCTGCAAGTACCTGCTTGTGCTGGAAGCTGTAGGACTGAGCTCCCGGTGGGCAATTTGGAGGCTTCGAGGCCAAATTGAGGGTGTATCTGTGCCGGACTATTTGAAGAACCCACCGGTCGGAGGTTATAAGAGGCCACCTTTGGGGAAAAACTTTCAACCTCCCCCTGACCGGCAGATCGCCCGGCACGGACACGTTGATGTCGGCTATGCTCTGCTGGAGCCAGTCAAAAGCTCGTTCCCTGCTTTTGCTGGGGAGCCTTGGGGCCTTGCTGAGGCGCACGCTGCTGACGAGAGCGAACGCGCTGGGGCTTAGCCTGGGCCGCAGGCTGTCGAGAAGGAGGATTGTACCTACGCTTACCAGAAGAGTAGGTAACAGCCCTCCTTCCCCCATAAAAACGTCAACCTGAAGAGGTAGATGCTGAAGGCTGCCGGCGGGAGAACTTGTCGAAAGCGGTATCCCACTGGTGGAGCTGTTCTACCACCTGTTCGACTTTTTCTCCAAAAATGTTGTCCGCTCGGCAAGGAGAGTCGGCAATCCACTGCTGGATCCTATTCTCCAGGTCGGAGGCACGCAGCCACGAGAGTCTGCGCATCACCACACCTTGAGCAGCGGCCCTGGACGCAACATCAAAGGTATCATATACCCCTCTGGCCAGGAATTTTCTGCACGCCTTCAGCTGCCTCACCACCTCCTGAAACGGCTTGGCTTGCTCAGGAGGGAGCTTGTCCACCAAGCCCGCCAACTGCCGCACATTGTTCCGCATATGGATGCTCGTGTAGAGCTGGTAAGACTGGATTTTGGCCACGAGCATAGAGGAATGATAGGCCTTCCTCCCAAAGGAGTCTAAGGTTCTGGAGTCTTTGCCCGGGGGCGCCGAAGCATGCTCTCTAGAACTCAGCCTTCTTTAGGGCCAGATCCACCACACCAGAGTCGTGAGGCAACTGAGTGCGCATCAGCTCTGGGTCCCCATGGATCCGATACTGGGATTCGATCTTCTTGGGAATGTGGGGATTAGTTAGAGGCTTGGTCCAGTTCGCCAGCAATGTCTTTTTTAGGACATGATGCATGGGTACTGTGGACGCTTCCTTAGGTGGAGAAGGATAGTCCAAGAGCTCAAACATCTCAGCCCTGGGCTCATCCTCCACAACCACCGGGAAGGGGATGGCCGTAGACATCTCCCGGACAAAGGCTGCAAAAGACAGACTCTCGGGAGGAGAAAGCTGCCTTTCAGGAGAGGGAGTGGGATCAGAAGGAAGGCCATCAGACTCCTCGTCAGAGAAATATCTGATGTCCTCCTCCTCCTCCCATGAGGCCTCACCATCGGTATCAGACACAAGTTCACGAACCTGTGTCTGAAGCCGTGCCCGACTCGACTCCGTGGAAACACGGCCACGATAGGAGCGTCGAGAGGTGGACACCCTCGCCAGCACCGGCGAAGCTCCCTCCGCCGACGTCGTCGGGGAGTCCGCCTGGGAGGCGGCCGTAGCCGGTATCGGGGACCTCACCTCGGGCAAGGGGCCTGCCGTCACCTCACTCGACGGTACCGGAGGCGCAAGCACCCCCGGTACCGGAGAAGGGCGCAACAGCTCTCCCAGAATCTCTGGAAGAACGGCCCGGAGACTCTTGTGCAGAGCGGCTGTGGAGAAAGACTGGGAAGCCGATGCAGGTGTCGAGGTCAGAGTCTGTTCCGGGCGTGGAGGCGGTTCTGGGCTGTCCAAGGGGGAGCGCATCGACACCTCCTGAACAGAGGGTGAGCGGTTCTCCCGGTGCCGATGCCTACTGGGTGCCGACTGCCTCGGCGACCCAGAGCTCTCGGTACCGAGACGGGAAGGAGACCGGTGACGATGCTTCTTTGATTTCTTCAAGCGAAGCATGTCACCGGAGCTTCCCGGTATCGACGAGGACGTAGAATCCAACCGTCGTTTCCTCGGGGCTGAGGCCGAAGAAGGTCGATCTCGGGGGGGCTGTACCGCAGGAGCCCTCAGGGTAGGGGGAGACCCACCCGAAGGCTCACCGCCACCAGCAGGGGAATGGACAACCCTCACCTGCACTCCAGACGAAGCACCACCGTCCGACGACATCAGCAACAGCGGAGGCCTCGGTACCACTGACGTCGATGCAGCCTTTCGATGCCTCGGTACCGACGATGCAGGAGGTTGGATCCTCGATGCAGTCAATGCCGAGGTCGATGACTTCGATGCTGTCAACGCCGATGCGCTCGGTGCGTCCTGTGCTGTTGTCGTCGAAGAGCCCGAGAACAACGCGTTCCACTGGGCCAATCTCGCTACCTGAGTCCGCTTTTTCAAAAGAGCGCAAAGACTACAGGCCTGCGGGCGGTGCCCAGCCCCGAGACACTGAAGACACGAAGCGTGCCTATCAGTGAGCGAGATTACCCAGGCGCACTGGGTGCACTTCTTGAAGCCGCTGGAAGACTTCGATGACATGGGCGGAAAAATCACGCCGGCGAAATCATAATTCGCGATGATGACGGAAGGCACCAAAAAGAAGTGAAAAAAAAACCGTACCGAGGCCAAAAAGGCCGGTCCCGAAAGCGAAAGGAAACTTACGCGGGGCAAAAGCTGGAAGCACGGGAAAGGGGTAAAGACCGTAAAGGTCCTTTTTTTTTTTTTTTAGCGAAAATCGCGAAGATGCGCGAGGTCAACTTGAGGGGCACGAAACGGCGCAGAACACGACCGTCCCGAGCGCGGACAAAAGAAGACTGATGAACACAAGCCGGTTCGGGCGGGAGGACGGCCGCGCATGCGCGGTGCGCATCGGCGCGCGAGGTCTAGCAAAGGCCTTTGCTAGTGAAGATTCCGATTGGAGGGGGCTGCCGTGGACGTCACCCATCAGTGAGAACAAGCAGCCTGCTTGTCCTCAGAGAATGCAAGTATATAACGGCAAGCATTAGCAGTAAGTTTGAGACACTGAGATCATACTCCACATAGTCTGGGGCTTAGGAGTGAGGTTCATTACTGTTATGGCAGTGGTTCCCAAACCTGGTCCAGGAGGCATCCCAGCCAGTCAGGTTTTCAGGATACCCACAATGAATATTCATGAGAGAGATTTGCATGCACTACCTCCACTGCATTCAAATCTCTCATGAATATTCATTGTGGGTATCCTGAAAACCTGACTGGCTGGGGTGCCTCCAGGATCAGGTTTGGGAACCGCTGTGTTATGGTATGCACAAAAAGAACCCATTTACAAACACTGAGGCTCATTTTCAAAGCACATAGATTTACAAAGTTACATAGGTTACTATGCAACTTTCTAAGTCTATGTGCTTTGAAAATGAGCACCATTGCCTCCAACGCAAACATATACACATCACTCAAAGGCAGGAACTACACCCCCTCCATTCATCCCCCCTACCCAGCCATCTATATAATCTCTAGCACCCTACCGAGATACTGTACTACATATATCTTTGCACCAAGTAACCCAACATGTCTGAGTATACAAATAGAGGAAGGAGAAATCATGCCACTATGTCACACTAAGTGAGCTCTTTTCAGTTATCCTGTTTTAAAGCCTTGTATTCATAATTATAACCTACATGATTTTATTTGTTTTCTACAGTGCCCTGGGTATGGCACCATGCAAAATAATACTTACCCTATCAAACCCCATTGCACATAGATTTTCTATTTTTTTTGTGTATTCTGGACTAGACACTGGTGCTCCGGCATACACGTGCGCCCAAAGTCGAGCTGTCTGTTTAAACATTTCCGGATTTTGTTTGTACTACAAAAAACAAAAGAATGAAAAATATTTAACATGACTACGACTTATTTATTCTATTAACTAATTTAGATGGGTAAAGTCTACTGGTTTCATTTTTATCTTAATGTCAGCCTGGAATCTAAGAACACATCTGTAAATACCACATTTCTAAAGCTGATTAACTGAACTACTGAAAAGGAAGGAGAACACATCTAACAAGGAAGCATCGTAAACAACTTCCTAACAGGTTAACCTCTAGGTCATATTTGAAGCCTGATCAGGTTTTAAGGTAGACAAGACAATATCAAAAACAAAGTAACAATACTTTGAGTGGAGGAGTGCCCTAGTGGTTACAGTACCAGTCTTGACATCCAGACGTGGCTGGTTCAAATCCCACTGCTGCTCCTTGTGATCTTAGGCAAGTCACTTAACCCTCCATTGCCTCAGGTATGAAATTAGATTGTGAACCCTCGATGGACAGAGAAATACCCAGTGTCCCTGAATGTAACTCACCTTGAGCTACTACTGAAAAAGGTGTGAGCAAAATCCAAATAAATAAATAAATAACTAAAATAAATACAGAATATGTTAGTTCAACATTTTTGTCCGTTACCTGTCTTTTCTTCACATCAGAAACCTAGCTGCCACAGAAGACCTCTGAACCACTATCTTGCCACCAGGCATCCAGATGTTCTGGAACTAACTACAGCCTTATTATTTTGTAAGAAAGGTCCTGGTGTGTAAGGTTTTATAGTATTGTACAACAGACTTCAGAGTCTGTCTCTGTGACTAGGCTGAATATTCTGCAGAGTTTACCTCAAGTAAGCAGGAATCCATACACGTGTGTGAAGAAAAATAGTGCTTTTGCGGAGGGAGATTGCCCCAATAACGACATGCATCTGGGAACTAGGATGGAAGACAACCTAAATGCCCATCACCATGAGAAGTGCAAAAAGCATGACATGGCCCAGGAGAAATATATCAAGCAAAAAAGGTTGTGTCTATTGGAATGTCAGAACAAATTTAAAAGTAAGCAACAGAAAAGGAGAACAAGTCCCTTACTGAGGGGCTTTCTGCCTTTATCAACGGAAGTGACAAATCTTCAGGTTTCAAGGAATTCTGAGTCAAACTGCAACCAGAGTTCAAACTCATTGATCAGCATAATTATCTATTTTTTCATTCCTGACTTGAGAAAATCACAGAGTGCAACCAAAGAAAGTTATTTCCCACTCCACCATGTTATCATGGGACCCAAGGAGTACAAAACTAAGATAGAGAGCAAGTGAAAAGGCAATGTAATTAGAACACGCACCAGTATTTTTTTTTTTCTTGCTCTCCTTTGGCTTGCTTAAATTGGAGGACAAGCTTTCTAAGTGAGAAACTTCAGCAGCTTAAGAACAAATAAGTATCAATCTGAAAAGAAATAACGTTTTGTGAGTCATATTCATTTTAGAAATGCATTTGCAATAAATCTTTTCTTACCTGATTTGCAACTACCGCATCCTGTGGATCATCTGGCTCTGCCGCTGCTAACAAAGCTTGCAATGATAACAATACTGTTCGTAGAGTCATAGCAGCTGCCCTGAAGAAATGGTTAAAAAAAAAAGAAGAAAGATTCCACTAGTAATAGATAACTGGGTTGATCATGTCCCTTTTACAGCTTATTAGGATACAGGATTGTTTTGTTTTTTTTAAAGCATATAATACTCTCATCTTTGGAAATCTTGCTGTAAAGTACCAAAATGAATATTTTTACTACTACACATTTTCAACAAATGCATAAAACCTAAATCAATAAAAACATTAGAATCCAATCAAAATAACACACGATGCAATCATCTATATAAGGAGAGGTGATAAGGGAAAGAAATATTTTAAAACATTGCTCTATTTTCTTCATATTCAATTGCTCCACTTCAGTCTTTTGACTCGTAACCACTCGCCTCCACCTACCCTCCTCTCTTCCTTCCCGTACACATTAATTGTTTTGATTTGCTTACTTTATTTTTTGTCTATTAGATTGTAAGCTCTTTGAGCAGGGACTGTCTTTCTTCTATGTTTGTCCAGCGCTGCGTACGCCTTGTAGCGCTATAGAAATGCTAAATAGTAGTAGTAGCACTCTGAATCCTGCAGACAACCTTGGTGTCAAGGCGGCCTGTGCCTTCTTAAGCTGCAGGCCTGTCACACTGAATAGCTATGTAAGAAAACCAATATCCCCCTCATCTGAAACAGGCTAAAAATGGTACTTTTCAGCTTTCATCATGAAATTAAACCCTACCAAAGAATGGTACTCCATTTTCTGTTCCCTGAATGTATCCTTGTTACCTGGCAATATTAAGTCTATGCCCTTAATTGATAATCTCTCTGACTTTTTTCCACCAAGATATTAATTACTCTATGAGGGCCATTTGTTGGTTCAAGACCCTCAACAGCCCTCTCCACATTCCTTGATTCCCATTTTACACTAAGCTTACCATCTTCTCAATGTGACACTGATCCACCAGTAGGCTCTACTAGTTGGTCTTCCTTTCAGACACAATCTCTAGGTTCCCTCAGTAAAGTCATATCATCAATGATGCCTACTACCTGTATTTTAGATCTTATCCTGTCATTCTGTCTTAAGTTAAATAATCTAGGTCTCCTCCATTTTGTTCTTTGGTAAACCTTAGCCTTACCTCAGGTCAAGTAGCCCCTCAATGGGAAACAACAATACTGTGGCCAATTCTTTAAAATAAAAACAAAAAAAAAACCCAACAAAACAACAAAAAAATCCCCTCCCTTGATCCTTCCGTCTCGGCACACTATCGCCAATTTCCAACCTATGCTTTCTCTCACAGGTTGTTGAAAAATCAGTTTTCCCGCAGTTTACTCAATTTGTTGAGAAAATCCTAGCTTTACACCCCTGCCAATCTGGATTTAGGCCATATTGTAGAAACCATAACAACATCTGTGCTGAATGAGGTCTATTCACACTAAGACAAGGGTCAAATTGCTCTTGCTATTTCTCTTGAAATATCTACGGCCTTTGACTTGATTTACCATTCACTTCTATTTCGTCTCTCTACTATTGGCTTAACAGGAACTGTATTACGTTGGTTTCACTCTTTCCTCCACATGTGTACCTACTGAGTTGCTACCCCTTCGACTGAATTTACCCCTAGACCACTGCAATGCAGAGTTCCACAAGGATCTATCCTCTCTCGGCATCTATTTAATCTCTTCTGCCACTAGCTACTATTATTCAGGCCCACATAATTTCTTTTCATTTCTACAATGATAACATCTTACTTCTCCCACTACGATGACCCCGACATTGTTCCCCTACAAACCTGCTAAGACACTTGTTGTCCACTGTATGGCTGAACATCGACTTGTGCTGAATCCAGAAAAGAACAGTTGCCTGTTGTCTCACTGGTTGTCTTTTCTAACCAACGTCTGACCTGCATTTACTGGGGACAACTCTATCACACCTGTCCACTCCTTCCAATGTTTAGGAGTCATCTTTGATTTTCAACTTTCATTTGCTCCTCAGGTATTGGAACTTTGCAAAAAAGGCTTCTTTACCTTATGAAAATTATGTTCTGTGAGAAACTTCTTTGATCATGATTTGTTTCATTCCCTTATTTTTGCTCCTAATGTCAAGCGTGTTCCACATTTCACTATGAGAAAACTACAAACACTAAGAAAAACTGCTATTAGGCTTCTGTGTCACTGTTGTAGATCAGCCCATGTTACTCATTTATTCAAGAGCTACCGTTGGTTGCCAATCAAATTCAGAATTAAAGTTTAAAATTCTGATTCTTACATCCAAGGCATTTCGCTTGGGCGTTTCTTCCTACCTGCATACTTTAACCATTCATTATGCTTTTGGCCGTGCTCTTAGATCATTAAAATGACCACCGAGTGGTCCTCCCTGGACCACAAACTGTCCAACTAGAAACCACAAGGCACAGTGCTTTTCTCTTCACTGCTCCTACTCTCTGGAATAGCCTGCCTGTGAATATCTGTAGTGAATTTTCCCTCAAATATTTTAAGTCTACCATTAAGAGCTGGCTATTCCAACAGGCCTTCCATGATGAATTTTGGACTGAGCTGGTTTTGTCTCTCACCAGTAATAGTGTTTTCAACGGAACCTTTTCTAAATGTGAATGCTTCACATAGAGTGGTTTCTATCCTATCAAATTTTGTGGTATTTTTCCTTATGTTTGTAATCTATACAGCGCCTTGTCCTACCTGTCAGTATTCTCCAAATAGATAAAATATTTAGGAAGCCCTACACAATTTACCAAATGAAAGGGCATTGTATCATAACCAGATACAAATCATACAAAGAAATCAACGCTATAGACATCAACGAAAACTAACTACTCTGACTCAAACACACAAATTTACTCACCCAATACGCCACAACATACTAACAGTGGAGTTATGAATGGAGAGAGCCACCAAACTCCAATACACAGTCCTTAAGCACCAAAAATGCCTTCCTAGTAACCTATGTAGACTTGGCTAAAATCAGAGAAATTGACTACTTATCAGCAAATGACTACTTATCAAAAAAAATTAAGGTTCCATTTTAAAACCACCACATAATCAACTGTGTTGAATCAAGAGCAAAGTTCATCTACATGTTATACCCTCCTGAGATGACTCCAGAAACTCAGGCACATCCAGGATATCTGCAAACAGGGGCTCCACTACTCCTTGGTTCTAACAGCTGCTTCACTGCTGGGGCAAAGTAAACTTTACATATATCCAGTACTTCTTGTGAGAATCGGAATAAATATACTCAAATGGATCAAGGGGTTCCTAACCGCAAGGTTATATCAAGTAAAGTCAAACTCGGTCATATCACCACCTTGGAAAACTGATTGCAGAGTACCACAGGGATCACCTCTCTCACCCATTCTATTCAAGCTATTGATGACCCACTAGCCAAGTCCCTATTCAATCAGGGCCTTAACCCTTTTTTGTACGCGGACAATGTCACAATATACATACCTTCCAAATCGAGCCCATCAGAAATCACCAATGTAATAAAGAACAGCGTAAGCATAATGGATTCCAGGGCAACGACAGAAATTAAAGCTTAAAGAAAAAACACACTGTCTTATACTTTCATCCCAACATAGCACAAATCACCCCACAACCATACATACTTTGGAATTCACTCTCCCAATCACAGACAACCTGAAAATCCTCGGCATTACTATCAACAGCAACCTAACACTACAGAACCAAGCCACTGTAACTACAAAGAAAATGTTTCACACAATGTGGAAACAAACGGGTAAAACAATTCTTTCCGAGGGAAATGTTTCATAACATGATTCAAACAACGGTTTTAGCCCACATCAATTATTGCAATAGTATCTACGCGGGATGCAAAGAACAAACCTTAAGGAAACTTCAGACCACTCAGAACACAGCAGCCAGGCTTGTCTATGGAAAGACAAGATTTGAAAGTGCTAAACCCCTTCACGAAAAACTGCACTGGCTCCCAATCAAAGAAGGTACTCTGGTTCACAAAATAATGCATGGCCTAGCTCCGGGCTACATGAATGAACTAATCAACTTACCAAGTAGAAACACAATCGAATCAGCAAGAACACATCTAAACCTTCACTTCCCGAGATACAAAGGCCTGAAGTATAAATCAATGTATGCGTCCAATTTTTCCTACATAGGCACTCAGCTCTGGAATACACTACCAAAAGACCGGAAAACCATGAATAATCATCTAAACTTCCGAAAAAAAACCCTAAAGACTCACCTCTTCAGAAAGGTATACCCTGCAGAACTGACAAAAACATCGAATAATGTATCACAACAACTAAAACTAAGAAACAGACAACACCCAATCTCTATCCACACAAAACTGCACGGGACGATCCACACCAAATCTTATTAATTGTACTTCCACTCCTTATCTGTCCACTGGAGTCTGTGTACCCACCTCTCCAGAGCTATGTAAGCCACATTGAGCCTATAAATAGGTGGGGAAATGTGGGATACAAATGTATCAAATAAATAAAACCTCTGGGAAGTAACCTATCTCATACAGCAAAATCACTTTAGAGCCAGGAAAAAATTAATAGTCTAAAAATTATATTTTGAGTTTTTCGAAAATAATTCTAAGTTATTCCATAAAAAGATCATATTTAATAAGGATGCTATCAGCAAAATGACGTGCGGAAATCTGGGTAGTAACATTCCCTATCAGAGCTCTGTGTTCCAACACATGGGTCCTGACTTTCCTTATCTCCAGGAAAAACTTATAAAGCCGATTCACACAACCCTATGAAATACTTTCCACCCATGCCAAAAGAGTTACCTAAGTTCTCCAAGGACATGGGTCTAGACATCCAGCTTCTGTCCTCTAGAACATCTAGAGGTTTCACCAGAACTAGATTCAAGGACCCGACTTGCACATCCTCTAGAACAAGTATGTCTAAACTTGGCCCTCACCAGGTCAGGTTTTTAAGATTTCCACTATGAATATGCATGAGATCTATTTGCATACAATGGAGGCAGTGCATATTCATTGGGGAAATCCTGAAAACTCGACTGGATTCCGGTCCTTGAGGACAGAGATTGGACAGTCCGGCTCTAGAATACATTTATCTGCTTTTACCCCAGGACTCTCAGGCGACAAAAACATTGGTAGAGAGATTGCTCATGCTCATGTAGTGGAGGAGTGGCCTAGTGGTTAGGGTGGTGGACTTTGGTCCTGGGGAACTGAGGAACTGAGTTCGATTCCCGGCACAGGCAGCTCCTTGTGACATTGGGCAAGTCACTTAACCCTCCATTGCCTGCCGCATTGAGCCTGCCATGAGTGGGAAAGCGCGGGGTACAAATGTAACAAACAAACAAAAAAAAAACCACCAATGTGCCCTCACTTAGCAGCTCTCCTGCAACAGGAAACCTGCTCTTTTTGGTCTGAAGAGCTACTGCTTCTGATCTAGATGAATGAAGCTTTCATTATTGGGGTGGTGGGATTTTCATGTCAGGCTTAAATTAAGATCACAGTTCAGAGAAGAAGCCATCCCACTTTTGTTCGGTGTTGTCAAATCGAACCAGTCACATCTGCTGGGGATTCCAAAACGTATGACTGTTTCCCTCTTCCTTTTCATGATTATACCAGGGAAAACCTCCCCAAAAGAGCAGAAAGGGGAAAGGGATGGGGAGCCCACAGACAGTGCTGTCAGTCAGATACCATATGGCTCCACAAAAATCTATAAGAACATAAGTATCACCAAACTGGGAAACACCAAATATCTATCATGACCAGTATCTTTTCCAACAGTGACCAATCAAGTCATAAATACTTGGCAAGATCTCAAAAGAGTAAAGCAGATTTTATGCTGCTTATCCTAGGAATAAGCAGTGGGATTTTCCAAAGTTCACCTTAACAATAGCTTATGGACTTTTCTGTTAAGAACTTGTCCAAACCTTTTTTAAACCCCGCTAAGCTGTTTTTAACCACATTCTCTGGCAACAAATTCAAGAGATTAAGTATATGTTATGTAAAACATTTTCTCCAATTTGTCTTAAATTTATTACTTAGTAGCTTCATTGCATGCCCCTGACCCTAGTCATATTTTTGGAAAGAGTTAACAAGTGATTTACGTGTGCTTGTGCCACTCCACTCAGTATTTTATAGACACCTATCTCTTCTCTCCTCAGCTGTCTCTTCTCCAAGCTGAAAAGCCTTAACCTCTTTAGCCGTTCCTCATAGGGAAGTCGTCCCATCCCTTTATCATTTTTGTTTCCCTTCACTGTACATAAGAACATAAGAATTGCCATACTGGGAAAGACTGTAGGTCCATCAAACCCAGCATCACGTTTCCAACAGTGGCCAATCCAGGTTACAAGTACCTGGCAAGAACCCCAAAACAGTGCAATACATTTTATGCTGCTTATTCTAGAAATACTGCCCATCTTGTTTCGATAATATAGGTTTCCCTGCCCCTTCGCAGGAAAACTTGCCCCTCCCTTGTCATCAACAAATTTGATCACCTCATTTGTTATTCCTGTTTCCAAACCATTTATAAATATGTTAAAAAGCAGCAGTCCCAGCACAGATCCCTGGAGAACTCCCACTATTTATCCTTCATCATTAAGAATAGTGACCATTTAACCCTACTCTGTTTTCTATCTTTTAACCAGTCCTTAATCCACAATAGGGGACCAACTCCTTTCCCATGACTTTTTATTTCTCTCAGGAGTCATTCATAAGTACTTTGTCAAATGCTTTTCAAAAATCCAGATAAACAATATCAACCAGATTATCTTTATCCACAAGTTTATTCACCCCTTCAAAGAAGTGTAGCAGATTGACGATTTCACAACTCAGGGTGAGCCCTTTGGGGTGCAGCCAAGTTGACGCCACCTAACCTGAATGTGCCAACATGTAGGTGTTGTGGATTTCTGCTGTTGCGTTGCCTCAAGTGCAAAGTGAAGTGACTAATGGTGCTATTTGGACAAAGATGGTATTGGCACTTCCCACACCAAGGTTGTTAGGCATGGTGAAAGATCTGCTCCACAAAGGACTACATCTTTCTTTTGCATTTGAGGAGACGCTCTCCCCAAGTTATCAAAGTCACTTATTTTGAGCTGTGACCCCTGAGGAAGCCATACAGCTGAAACACAGACTGTGTCAGGTCCAGGTGATTCAAGTGACTTTTTCCAAGGACAATAAACCTTTTGGAAGACTATTGACTTCTGTTTGTTCTTTCCACAGTTAGTTCATTGCTCGATTGCTGTGGAAGGACTTCCCCCGCTCTTTTCCTTTTGCTTTTTTTTTTTTTTTATTGGGTCTCTGTAGACCAAGGAAATGCAAAGGGGTTCTCTGAGGGAATTCACAGAAATGTCACACTGGCACATCAGCCATTCATCCACAAAATTCCCGGCTGCGACAGAATCAAGGAGAGCTTGGACTATTATCCATTTATTGTCTCATAGAAGGGTGATAGGGAGAGTACAGAGGGAGGTCGGAACAACTTGAGAAGGAACTAGGGATATCTCCGCCACAACTCCTAGGTCTGGAACTGTTCTCGGTTTCCTGGGACATCACTTAGCATAATGTCCCAGGTCCAAACAGAATAGACAGAGGTTTTATGTTCTCCAATGCCTTTTCTCTTCCTCTGAAAGTCGAGAATGTCCTATTTGCATGGGGGACTTCTTCCTCTGGGGGGGGAGTGGAATGGGGAACAGAAGAAGCTGGCATCTGTGAGATCCTGAAATTGTGACATCAACTGTAGAGAACAGCATTTACCTCCATACTCCTTGGCCCTTTCTTGAAAGCAATATCCACCTTGATACACAGGAAATCCAGATCATCCAAACGGAACAGGAAAGTCCTTCCTGTTAGTTCATCCTTAATGTGGCCCGACAGGCTCTGCCAAAAGATGGGCACCTGGGACCCCCCTGATTCCATTGCAGTTCAGAAACCAGGGTCCAGAATTGAATGGCATACTGGCCCCCAGTTAGGGCCCCTTTTTGTAGGCACAGGAGCTGAGAAGCTACTGTGAAAGACATCATGGTCATCAAATACCTACCAGAAGTGTGAGTAAGGCAGCCAAGTTGGACATAAGCTGGTCAATCTGTTCCCACAGGGGAGAGGTCTAAGTCAGTGCTTGCCCAGAAAGGAGAGAGACAATAAAGGTACATTAACTCAATCCGAAGGAAAGCTAAAGGGATGTATTCAAACACTGGTTAATAATCCTTGGCATGCCTTGGGGTTCCCATCAAAGCATGGTGGTGCCGAGAGTTGAGGTTGAGACACTGGAGCTAGTGCTAGTACCGCTGGAGCGGATCCTGGAAGTGGGTTTGTACCCAGAAGACCTGTGGATTGCATCGCCATAAGCTGAACACAGACCCCCTTAAAGGTTTTCCGTAATCTGCCAAAGTTGAGTCTATTGCTGTTGGACCTCCTTGTAGAGGTCCTGGAGATGCTGGAGCTGGTCGGTGCAGTTGGTCATGTCCTGAACAGAATCAGAAAGTTGCTGGAGCTACAAGGCCAGCTGCTGGAGCAGCTGCAAGGTGGGTGACGCGCTAGCTCATGGCCTTTGCAATCTGTGAAAACTCGGGCTGAGCCCTTGGGTCGTAGGCAAGTTGACGCTACCTAGCCAACCAAAGGGCTGGCTAGGCCCCAACTGGCAGCTGATGAGATACCCAAGCAAGGCTGGACTAAAGAGAAGCTGGAGCTTAAAGACATGACGGGGGCTGGAAGACAGGACTGGAGAAGCAAGGCTGCAACATGGAGCAGGAACAGGACTATAAGACATAGGCAGGAACAGAGAACAACCAGGAACAAGGCTGCAACACATACTACAACACTCTAGGAGACCTGTTCCAAAGGCACTGGCTGGGAAACAGGAACTTCTTAAAATACTACTAAACAGGATGTGATGGCATTAGCCAGCACTCTCTTGCAGGAAGTAAACAGATCCTTCTTGGCATGGAATGCTGCTGGAGACCACAGAGAACAGGTGAGGGGCATGACAGGTAAGGCAAGATTTCCCTTGGCTAAATCTATGTTGGCTTTCTCCCATTAATCTATGTTTATATCTATGCTAAGTAATTATGTTCTTTATAATAGTCTCACCATTTTGCTTAGCACTGATGTCATGCTCACTGGTCTATAACTTCCCAGGTCTCCTCTGGAACCCTTTTTAAAAACTGGTGTTACACTGGCCAATCTTCTGGTACCACGCTTGATTTTACAGATACATTACATATTAGTAATAGCAGCTCTGCAATTTCTCTGGGATGTATATCAGCCTGTCTAGGTGATTTACTAGTCTTTAGTTTGTCAAAATTGCCCCTTTGCTGGTGTTCAAGGCATAATGGGTCCCCTAGGAAACAGTGATCATAACATGAACAAGTTTGAGCTACTATCTGGGATGAACCCATGAAAGGAATCTACTGTAGCTGCATTTAATTTTCGAAAGGGCGACTATAATAAATGAGGGAAATAGTTAAAAAGAAACTAAAAGGATCAGCTGCAAAGGTTAGAACACTAAATCAGGTGAGGACATTATTCAAAAATACCATCTTGGAAACCCAGTCCAGATGCATTCCACATATTGCAAACGTGGAAAGAAGAGAAAACGTCACCCAGCATGGTTAAAAGGTGAAGTAAAAGAGGCCATTACAGCAAAAAGATTGCCCTTCAAAGAATGGAAAAAGGACTCAAATGAAGAAAATAAGTAGTAACATAAGCACTGGCAAGTCAGATGTAAAGCATTAATAAAAAAGGCTAAAAGAGACTATGAAGAGAATCTTGTCGCAGAGGCTAAAACTCACAGTAAAGCGAAGACACATACCTGTAGCAGGTATTTTCCGAGGACAGCAGGCTGATTGTTCTCACTGATGGGTGACGTCCACGGCAGCCCCAGGAACGGAAATCTTCCCTAGCAACAAAAGGTTTGCTACAGCCTTCGAGCGCGCGGGCGTGTGCACTGCGCGGCCATCCTCCCGCCCGTCGCGCGAGTCCCGCTTAGTTAAATTATAAAGCAATAACAAGGAAACAGGACAACTCCAAAAGGGGAGGTGGGCGTGTTTGTAAGAACAATCAGCCTGCTGTCCTCGGAGAATACCTGCCACAGGTATGTATCTTCACTTTCTCCGAGGACAAGCAGGATGCTTGTTCTCACTGATGGGGTATCCCTAGCCCCCAGGCTCACTCAAAACAACAAAGAGAGGTCAATTGGGCCTTGCAACAGCGAGGAAATAACAAGGTTTGACCTACAAAGCAGAACATCTGAGAGTGAAGCCTGGAACAGAATAAAAATGGGCCTATGGGGGTGGAATTCGATTCTAAACCCCGAACAGATTCTGCAGCACCGACTGCCCAAACCGACTGTCGCGTCGGGTATCCTGCTGAAGGCAATAATGAGATGTGAATGTGTGGACTGATCACCACGTCGCAGCCTTGCAAATCTCTTCTATAGTGGCTGACCTAAAGTGGGCCACTGACGCTGCAATGGCTCTAACACTATGAGCTGTGACATGACCCTCAAGAGTCAGCCCAGCTTGGGCATAAGTGAAAGAAATGCAATCTGCTAGCCAATTAGAAATGGTGCGTTTCCTGACTGCGACTCCCCTTCTGTTGGGATCAAAAGAAACAATCATTTGGGCAGACTGTCTGAAGGGGCTTGTCCGCTCCACATAGAAGGCCAATGCTCTCTTGCAGTCCAAGGTGTGCATCTGACGTTCAGCAGGGCAGGTATGAGGACGGGGAAAAAATGTTGGCAAGACAATTGACTGGTTCAGATGGAACTCCGACACCACCGTCGGCAAGAACTTAGGGTGAGTGCGGAGGACTACTCTATTATGATGAAATTTAGTTTAAGGAGCATGAGCTACCAGGGCTTGAAGCTCACTGACCCTACGAGCTGAAGTAACAGCCACCAAGAAAACGACCTTCCAGGTCAACTACTTCAGATGGCAGGAATTCAGTGGCTCAAAAGGAGGTTTCATCAGCTGAGTAAGAACGACGTTGAGATCCCATGACATTGGTGGAGGTTTGACAGGGGGCTTTGACAAAAGCAAACCTTTCATGAAGCGAACAACTACAGGCTGTCCAGAGATAGGCTTACCTTCCATACGATAATGAAAAGCACTAACTGCACTAAGATGAACCCTTACAGAGTTGGTCTTCAGACCAGACTCTGACAAGTGTAGAAGGTATTCAAGCAGGGTCTGTGTAGGACAAGAGCGAGAATCTAGGGCCTTGCTATCACACCAGATGGCAAACCTCCTCCATTTGAAAAAGTAACACTTCTTCGTGGAATCTTTCCTGGAAGCAAGCAAAACCCGGGAGACACCCTCAGAAAGAACCAAAGAAGCGAAGTCTACGCTCTCAACATCCAAGCCGTGAGAGCCAGAGACCGAAGGTTGGGATGCAGAAGCGCTCCTTCATTCTGAGTTATGAGAGCTGGAAAACACTCCAATCTCCATGGTTCTTTGGAGGACAACTCCAGAAGAAGAGGGAACCAAATCTGAAGCAGCCAGAAGGGAGCTATCAGAATCATGGTTCCGCGGTCTTGCTTGAGTTTCAGCAAAGTCTTCCCCACCAGAGGTATGGGAGGATACACATACAGAAGGCCTGTCCCCCAATGCAGGAGAAAAGCATCTGATGCTAGCCTGTCATGGGCCTGAAGCCTGGAACAGAACTGAGGGACCTTGTGATTGATTTGAGTGGCAAAAAGATCCACCGAGGGGGTGCCCCACTCTTGGAAGATCTTGCGAACGACGCCCAAATTGAGCAACCACTCGTGAGGTTGCATTATCCTGCTCAATCTGTTGGCCAGACTGTTTACGCCTGCCAGATACTTGGCTTGGAGAAACATCCGTAACGGCACACTCAAAGCCACATCCTGACTGCTTCCTGACACAGGGGGCCAGATCCAGTTCCCCCCTGCTTGTTGATGTAGTACATGGCAACCTGATTGTCTGTCTGAATATGGATAATTTGATTGGACAGCCGATCTCTGAAAGACTTTAGAACGTTCCAGACTGCTTGCAACTCCAGGAGATTGATCTGAAGACCTGTTTCCTGGAGACCAAACTCCCTGAGTGTGAAGCCCATCTACATGAGCTCCCCACCCCAGGAGGGATGCATCCATTGTCAGCACTTTTTGTGGCTCAGGAATTTGAAAAGGACGTCCCAAGGTCAAATTGGATCAAATTGTCCACCACTGAAGGGAATTGTGAAAATCGGTGGACAGCTGGATTGCATCCTCTAGATCCCCTGCACCTTGAAACCACTGAGAAGCTAGGGTCCATTGAGCTGATCTCATGTGAAGACGGGCCATGGGTGTCACATGAACTGTGGAGGCCATATGGCCTAGAAGTCTCAACATCTTCCAAGCTGTGATCTGCTGAGACGCTCTGGCATGGAAACCAGAGACAGAAGATTGTGTGCTCTCGCCTCCGGAAGATAGACACGAGCCGTCCGTGAATCCAGCAGATTGCAAAGGTATTAAGGATATTAGCCTTATATAAAAATGTCTTTAGTTTATATGGTATATTGTGTGATTTATTTAGTGTTTTCTTCTTAGAAAGTAATGAAATATAATTAAAACTCTGTAAGAGCACTCCTCGTTTGTTATTCTAATTACACTAACAGACTATAAATGAAGAGTTGTGTTAGGGGTGGACGGGAGGGATGAAAACTAAACTAGGTACCTGATAGAGGCTGTTAATGCTGTGGTGCAATGTTCAAGTTTTAAAGCTAGGGGGAAAAGAGTATGGACATTAGTTGGAGTATGGAGATTAGTTGATAAAGTTTGCTTTTTTATATTTTTACTCTGCCTATCACTAACCTACAATTCTCCTTTAAAGCCCAATCTTTAAATTCCCAAAGCACAATAATGCTCAGGAAACATGGCGGGGGTTACACAGGCTGCTCAGCAATGGGCCACCTTTGCCAGGGTGTGGTATCTTACAGATGCTAAGATGCAGCCACCTGGAAAAATTGCAACCATGTCCTCAGTTCGACTCCAGGGAAAACATAAATAAATAAATATATATATATATATATATATATATATATAGTAATAACGGGGTATAAAGGATATGTAGATTGAACAAGGAGAGGATGATCAAAAGGAGAGAGATTGGGAGGGGTAAGGATGGATGGATAGAAAAAGGTAGAGGATAAGCATAAGGCGATTGGGAGACTTGGTCTTATGTATAATAATCATAAGGACAGAAATCATGTGGGTGGGTTTAGGAAGTTAAGTTGGGTCATTAGTGTAAGCTTTCTTGAAGAGATGGGTCTTTAGCATTTTTCTAAATGGTCGTTGATTGTTTGGATGGATCTTGGCAGAGGGGTCCTTTTATGAAGCTGAAGCATGTATAATAATATGTATAATAATCATAAGGACAGAAATCATGTGGGTGGGTTTAGGAAGTTAAGTTGGGTCATTAGTGTAAGCTTTCTTGAAGAGATGGGTCTTTAGCATTTTTCTAAATGGTCGTTGATTGTTTGGATGGATCTTGGCAGAGGGGTCCTTTTATGAAGCTGAAGCAAAAAGGGGCCTGCACTGGCGCACGTTTTTGACACACGCAGAGGCCCCCCTTTTACTGCGACAGGTAAAAGGGGAGTTGTTTTTTTTTTTAAGAAATGGACGTGCAAGTGAAGCACTTGCCACGCGCCCTTTTCGGGTAGGAGCACTTACCGCCATCCATCTGCCCAATTACTGCTGGGTACACATTGGCGCTACAAAAAGAAAAATATTTTTGTAGCGATGGAAATGGCGCATGCTGGGGCTTACCACCACTTTGTAAAATGCCCCTTAGTGATGTAACTTCTTCATATAGTGATTATTTTGTTAAGTATTATTTTTTGGAGCACTGCTCATTTTATGAGAAGCTTTTTGGGAAACACAATTTCGTGTCAAGGAGAATACTGGATGGATATAATCTTGAAGAGAGAACAGAATTTAACATCTCCTTATTTTGGAGCATACTGGATGGATATAATCTTGTGATATTTATACAAGCCCTTATTGACTTTGCAGTTTCAATTTCACAGAAGCAACATCTTCAGACATCAATGTTTAGAGGTTTACACAATCAAAAGCAAGATACGTCCTGTAGTTTGTGAAGTAATTTATTTGATTTTGACATTGATTTAGTTTTGTATTTATCTGCATTTGCTGAATATAGGTGCTATGATGGCTGCAAAGTATCAATAGTTCTTTTGGATTGAACTAGAACATCTTCACATTATTTTTAAATCTTTAAAAATTTTTATACTAAATTACATTGTGCAAGATTTTTTTTGAAGATTGTGAGCGATACACAGTTTTGTCTTCTCTATTTTGGTGATAAATAGCATCTGCCAAGTAGGCCAACCCTCTTTCCAGCTGGGCGTTATGGTGCCCATCTTTTGGTGCACCCTGCTCAGGCATGCTCTAACCACGAATGAGCTGTACATCATTGCTTGAAAGCCCAAAAGGGCCACTTCAAAGGCTTATTTCTGCGACCATTCTTGCTTCCTACCCTGTAGGTTATTTAGGGCAATGCTCCCTTCCACTGGCAAAGTGGTCTTCTTAAGTCACCAAAATAACAAGGAAACTGTCATTTCTCTTTCTCCTCAGGAACTAACAGGTAGAGGCAAGATATGGCTCTTCCCACTCTCAGCCCCACATCTGGTGAAACCCATTCTGCTATAATCTTGAATGTCTGGATGCATAGAGAAGGCCTCAGAAGGACCTTTAAGCCCACAACATGGAACCTCTTGATGCCGAAGCAGAAGGCTCCTCAATGGAAAGCACCAATACCTCAGAAATGAGTACTGAGCTCCCCTTTATGAGAACTTTTGTTTCATCCCCCTCCTTACTCCTTAGGAGTGAGCTCTCCCTCCTCCAATGGCTCTTTCAATGAGGGCACCTCTGAATAGTCCGAGGCCACACCAGATGAGAGAGAAACAGAGACAGACCTCCAGAAGTGAGCAGATGAGGCTAAACATAACATCACACAATATCTTAAAGTTCGCTATCTACCTTTTGGTTCTATGCAGATTACAAAAGATAAATCTGGAAATTACCAGAGATTAACAACATTACAATATGAAAAAAAAAACTCCCTTTAAAATTAACAATAAAGTTGATGACAAGGTAAACGACTGATTGTTAATCTACAGAATTTAACACAAATTTCCTAAGCATGCACTTTAAATGCCTGTCATGTAAAGCAGAAAGCATAAAATTCAACATAGTTTTATCCAGTCTTGCTGCTTGAAAAACTAAGAGATTCTCCAATAACTTGAGCCTTTTTCTACCCTTTAAAAAGGGATAACTGAATAAACTGCAAGCTCCTGTGTCTCTCACTGAAGTTGAGAAGGCAAAATAAGTAGCCAAATATAAGGAAGCTAGATCAAATACAACCTTATAAGTCAAAGTAATTTGAATAAGATTTTGCATATATTGGTAGCCAATGAACCTGCATATATATTGGAAAAATAGTATATGATTTTTTAAAAGAGTAAATCAATTGTAAAGCCGTGTTTTGAATAGTAATTTTGTTAACAACTGCTTGGAACAGCTAAGATACCATTACAGTAATCCAACAAGCTTAATATCAGTGCTTGTACAATTTAGGAAAAGTGATCTTCTTCAAAGTATTTACTTACTCCGAATTTTGTGCATGGTAAAAAAATAAAAAAAAAGCTTGCTGGATTAATATACTGACCTGTGTCTGTAATGTATATCTGCAATACAAATAAACTCCCAAAATTCTAACAGACGTTGAAAACTGATAAGTAATATTTTTAACCACCATATTTGTCTCAACATCACTCGAATCATCGTTAAGTAAAAATTTTGTTTTATTGGTATTCAGATCTCTAAGGAGCCGGAGAGTACCTGTTGGAGATATAAAATACTGAGGAGCTGGACTGGATAACAAAAGAGATGTGTCTCATCTCAGTTTTAAGTTCTCTACCTCTACCTGCTAGTTGATGGACAGAACTATCCCACATGTTCTGGTACAGTTGGGAGCTACATAATGCAAACACATGTTGCTCAGTACCACTTGACTGAAAGTCCTGACTAATTGGTGAGTGGTCCAGGCAGTAATGTGAAGTGAAAGTATGAGGTGAGAACCAGGCAACTACTCTGCAGATGTTCCTCAATGAAATAAATTTGAGCTACAGTAGCTGCACTGGTTTTAATTTGATGAGGTTTGACAGAACTGGTTAGTCTAACAGAAATGGATAGCTAACTAGTCAATTAGGTAGGATTTGTTTTGCCATTGGGATTTTAAGTCACTTGGGATCAAAGGAGATAAACAGTTGTGTAGATTTCCTGATTGATTCTTCTTTTCAAATAATGAGAGCTTGTTTACAGTCCAGTACACATTAGGACTTCTCTCATGGAAACTTGTATAGTTTAAGACAAAATGTAGGTTGCACTATTTCTTCATTAAGATGAAAAAGAGTACAACCATCTTTGGCAAGAATTTAGTTTTTGGGGTACTATGTTATGACAGAATTGCATATACAGTTCATAAATGAATAAGGGACAGAGTTTACTAATTCTTCTAACCAAAGTAATGGCTACTAGAAAAAGAATCTTTCAGGTAAAAGATTTTTGTTTTTTTTAATCAAACATACTCTCCAGCTTATTTTCGAAAGAGAAAAACGCCTATAGTGCGACCTAAATCGGGAGATAGATGTTTGTCTCGCAAAGGCGCCCAAATTGGTATAATCGAAAGCTGATTTTGGGCGTTTCCAACTGCACTCCATCGCGGAAAAAAATAAAATTGACGGGGGCGTGGCGGAGGTGGAACTGGGGCGTGGTTATCAGCCGATGAGAGATGGGCGTCTTTAGCTGATAATCGAAAAAAAAGGCGTTTTTGTCGCGATTTTGGGTCACTTTTTTGGACCCTTTTTTTTCACGAACAAGTCCCAAAAAAGTGCTCCAACTGCCCAGATGACCATTGGAGGGAATCGGGGATGACCTCCCCCGGACTCCCCCAGTGGTCACTAACCCCCTCCGACCAAAAAAAACCCACTTTAAAAACTTTTTTTCCAGCCTGTATGCCAGCCTCAAATGCCGTACCCACCTCCATGACAGCAGAATGTGTTCGATCCTCTCACAGCCTTTCCCTGGGTCAGATGTGGCTCTCGGGTGCAGTACAGGGTCACATCAACATTGCATTGTGGTGGGTGTAGGGTATTGGGCTCCCTGATTTCATTAGCTTGTGTTACAGTCTCACGATGTTGGTAGTTGGTAGGCTCTTCTCCCATGGTGCTTTTCCCCCTGCCTACTGGGTCAGAGTGTGCCCTGTTGTGTTTCCTGTTGTAGTCCATGCGGTAGTGGCCATTTTTGTAAGCCAGTTTTAGTTCCCTTTCCTGTGTTAGCCACGTTACAGAACTTAGTTCTTACCTTGAATGTGGCTGAAAGAGGGCATTGTACAGCATTCTGCCAGCTCTGACCTACTGCTCATCTCAGTACGAGGCAGGGGCGTATCTGCGTGGGGCCTCAGGGGCCTGGGCCCCCGCAGATTTCGCCCTGGACCCCCCTACCGCTGCCAACCCTCCCCCTCCGTTGCTCGCCTACCTTCGCTGGCCGGGGACCCCAACCCCTGCCAGCCGAGGTCCGCGTCCTCCTGCCGCTGCCGGCTGCCTTTGGTCCTTTAATTCTTCCATTGAAGCTGGCGCCGACGAAAGTTTCTTTTGAGTCTGACGTCGCTGCACGTTGTACGTGCAGGACGTCAGACTCAGAAATTGTTTCTGAGTCTGACGTCCTGCACGTACAACGTGCAACGTGCAGCGACGTCAGATTCAAAAGAAACTTTTTCGTCGGCGCCAGCTTCAATGGAAGAATGAAAGGACCAAAGGCAGCCGGCAGCGGCAGGAGGACGCGGACCTCGGCTGGCGGGGGTTGGGGTCCCCCGCCAGCGAAGGTAGGCGAGCAACGGAGGGGGAGGGTTAGCAATGGCAGCGGCTGGGGGGAGGGGGATCGGCAATGGCGGCGGCGGCGGCGGGGGGGCTATAATGTGCCCCCCCTCTCTGGCCCTGGCCCCCCCTACCGCCGCAGTTCAGATACGCCCCTGGTACGAGGGAGACTCGTTGCCAGTGGGGCACAACCTCTGATCTGCAGTTAACTGTGAGTAAAGGCGGTTATTCCAATAAAGAACGTTTTTGGAGAGATTAGTCTTCAGGTGTCAACTGGTGTGCCAATGTTATATAGCAGCAACCAGTCCTAGAGGCCTGCGTATATGCAGGTCCCTGGAGCACTTTTAGTGGGTACCGCAGTGCACTTCAGCCAGGTGGACCCAGGCCCATCCCCCCCCCCTCACCTGCAACACTTGTGCTGGTAAATGGGAGGCCTCCAAAACCCACTGTACCCACATGTAGGTGCCCCCTTCACCCCTAAGAGCTATGGTAGTGTTGTACATTTGTGGGTAGTGGGTTTTGGGGGAGGAGGGTTAGGAGCTCAGCACCCGTGGTAAGGGAGCTATTTCTGAAGTCCACCGCACTGACCTAGGGTGCCCAGTTGGTGTCCTGGCATATCAAGGGGGCGAGTGTACTACGAATCGTGGCCCCTCCCACGACCAAATGGCTCGGATTAGGACGTTTTTGAGCTGGGCGTTTTTAGTTTCCATTATCGCTAAAAAAAAAAACAAACACCCAGCTCAAAAATGTCCATTTTTTCAAAAATACGGTTCGGCCCGCCCCTTCACAGACCCGTTCTCGGAGATAAACGCCCATGGAGATAGGCGTTTCCGTTCGATTATGCCCCTCCACGTGGGCTTGAATGGTGGTATCATGAGAGATGAAAGGACAATATTAAGGTTCCATGGGCAAAAAAGCTTCTGAATTAGCATTTTGATATGAAGCCCTTTCATGAATCATGAAATAACCAGTTGAGATGTGAAAGCCTCGACTATGAAGGTGTGATAGGCTGTGAGTGGAAGACAACTGCAAGTTGTTATGCATCACACTCAAAAACATTTTCTCTTGATGGCTTGTGGAAGGTTAAGAACATAAGAACAGCCATACTGGATCAACCCAATGGTCCATCTAGCCCAGTATCCTGCTTCAAACAGTGGGCAATCCAGGTCACAAGTACCTGGCAGAAACCCAATTAATAGCAACATTCTATACTATCAATCAATCCCAGGGCAAAGAGTGGCTTCCCCAATGTCCATCTCAACAACAGACTATGGACTTTTTCTTCATTCAAATGGCAGATTAAATTTCATGTAGGCAAATGCAAAGTGATGCACATTGGGAAGAATAATCCAAATCATAGTTATCTGATGTTAGGGTCCACCTTCGGAGTCAGCACTGAAGAAAAAGACCTAGGTATCATTGTAGACAATACACTGAAATTTTCTGCCCAGTGTGCAGCAGTGGCCAAAAAAACAAACAGGATGATAGGAATTATAAGGAAAGGGATGCAACATAAGACCAAAATTATTATGATGCCTCTGTATTGTTCCATGGTGCAACCTCACCTTGAGTACTGTGCTCAATTCTGGTCACTGTATCTCAAAAAAAGATATGGCGGAATTTGAAAGGTTCACAGAAGTGCGACCAAAATGATAGAAAAAATGGAACTCCTCCCATATGAGGAGAGGCTAAAGAGGTTAGGGCTCTTCAGCTCCAAAAAGAGATGGCTGAGGGGGGATATGACCGAAGTCTACAAAATCCCGAGTGGTGTGGAGGTGAATCAATTTTTCACTCATTCAAAAAGTACAAAGACCAGGGGACACTCAATGAAACTGCATGGAAATACTTTAAAAACAAATAGGAAATATTTTTTCAGTTAAAGAATAATTAAGCTCTGAAACTCGTTGCTGGAGGATGTGGTAACAGCAGTTAGTGCATCTGGGTTTAAAAAAAGGTTTGGACAAGTTCCTGGAAGAAAGGTCTGATGGAAAGCATGATAGCCAAACAACTAACAGACTATATAAACAAATTCTCAATATTACACAAATCACAGTCTGATTTTCGCCCGTTACACAGCGCAGAAACAGTACTACTCACTCTCCTAGCCAAATTCAAGCAGGAAATAGCAATAGGTAACAACATCCTCCTCCTCCAATTTGACAGGTCTACAGCATTCGACATGGTAAACCATAATATATTAATAAGATTACTCAACAAATTCGGGATTGCTGGCAACATACTTAGCTAGATCAAGGGTTTCCTAACCACAAGAACATATCAAGTAAAATCAAAATGAAACATATGATCACTGTGGAAAGCAGACTGCGGAGTACCAAAAGGATACATAGAGGGGCATAATCGAACGAAAACGCCTATCTCCATGGGCGTTTATCTCCGAGAACGGGTCCGTGAAGGGGCGGAGCCAACCGTATTTTCGAAAAAAATAGACGCCCATATGTTATTCGCTACTTTGTGAGCTGGGCGTTTTTGTTATTCAGTGATAATGGAAAATGAAAGCGCCCAGCTCAAAAACGAATACATCCAAGGCATTTGTTCGTGGGAGGGGCCATGATTCGTAGTGCACTAGTCCCCCTCACATGCCAGAACACCAACCGGGCACCCTAGGGGGCACTTTTACAAAACAAAAAAAAAAGGTAAAAGAGCTCCCAGGTGCATAGCACCCTTCCCTTGTGTGTTGAGCCTCCCAAATCCCCCTCAAAACCCACTGCCCACAAGTCTACACCATTACTATAGCCCTAAGGGGTGAAGGGGGGGCACCTACATGTGGGTACAGTGGGTTTGGGGGGGTTGGACGACTAACGCATTAAGCAGCACAATTGTAACAGGTAGGGGGGGGATGGGCCTGGGTCCACCTGCCTGAAGTCCACTGCACCCCCTAATAAGTGCTCCAGTAACCTGCATACTGCTGCCAGGGAGGTGGGTATGACATTTGAGGGTGAAAATAAAAAGTTGTGAAACGTCATATTTTGTGCTGGGAGGGGGTTTGTGACCACTGGGGAAGTCAGGGGAGGTCATCCCCGATTCCCTCCAGTGGTCATCTGGTCATTTAGGGCACTTTTTGGGGCCTTATTCGTGGAAAAACAGGGTCCAGGAAAAGTGCCCTAAATTCTCGCTAAAATCGCATATTTTTCTTCCATTATCGGCGAAAGGGCGCCCATCTCTGTTCGCCCGATAACCACGCCCCAGTTCCGCCTTCGACACGCCCCCGTCAACTTTGTCCGCATCGGAGTGCAGTTGAAAGCGTCCCAAATTCGGCTTTTGATTATACCGCGTTATTCGTTTTTGTGAGATAAACGCCCATCTCCCGATTTAGGTCGGAACTTGGGCGTTTTTCTCGTTCGATTATAAGCTGGATAGTAACATAGTAGATGACGGCAGAAAAAGACCTGCATGGTCCATCCAGCCTGCCAAACAAGATAAACTCATATGTATTACTTTTTGTGTATACCCTACCTTGATTTGTGCCTGTCCTCTTCAGGGCACAGACCGTATAAGTCTGCCCAGCACTATCCCTGCCTCCCAACCACCAGCCCCACCTCCCACCACCGGCTCTGCCACCCAATCTCGGCTAAGCTCCTTAAGATCTATTCCTTCTGAACAGGATTCCTTTATGTTTATCCCACGCATGTTTGAATTCTGTTACCGTTTTCATTTCCCACGGGAGGGCATTCCAAGTATCCACCACTCTCTCCGTGAAGAAATACTTCCTGACATTTTTCTTGAGTCTGCCCCCCTTCAATCTCATTTCATGTCCTCTCGTTCTACCGCCTTCCCCTCTCCGGAAAAGGTTCATCTGCGGATTAATACCTTTCAAATATTTGAACGTCTGTATCATATCACCCCTGTTTCTCCTTTCCTCCAGGGTATACATGTTCAGGTCAACAAGTCTCTCCTCATACGTCTTGGAACGCAAATCCCATACCATTCTCATAGTTTTTCTTTGCACCGCTTCTATTTTTTTTTAACATCTTTCGCAAGATACGGCCTCCAAAACTGAACACAATACTCCAGGTGGGGCCTCACCAACGTTTTATACAGGGGTATTAAAACCTCTTTTCTTCTGTTGGTCACACCTCTCTCTATTCAGCCTAGCAATCTTCTAGCTACGGCCACCGCCTTGTCACACTGTTTCGTCGCCTTCAGGTCCTCAGATACTATCACCCCAAGATCCCTTTCCCCGTCCGTACCTATCAGACTCTCCCCGCCTAACACATACGTCTCCCTTGGATTTCTACTCCCTAAATGCATCCCTTTGCATTTCTTCGCATTGAATTTTAATTGCCAAACCTTAGACCATTCTTCTAGCTTCCGCAGATCTTTTTTCATGTTTTCCACTCCCTCCGGGGTGTCCACTCTGTTACAAATCTTGGTGTCATCCACAAAAAGGCAAACTTTACCTTGTAAGCCTTCGGCAATGTCACTCACAAATATACTGAATAGAATTGGCCCCAGCACCGATCCCTGAGGCACTCCACTACTCACCTTTCCCTCCTCCGAGCGAACTCCATTTACCACCACCCTCTGGCGTCTGTCCGTCAACCAGTTCCTAATCCAGTTCACCACTTCGGGTCCTATCTTTAGCCCGTCTACTTTATTCAAGAGCCTCCTGTGGGGAACAGTGTCAAAAGCTTTGCTGAAATCTAAGTAGATTACGTCCATAGCACGTCCTTGATTTAACTCTCCGGTCACCCAGTCAAAGAATTCAATGAGATTCGTTTGGCACGATTTCCCTCTGGTAAAACCATGTTGTCTCGGATCTTGCAACTTATTTGCTTCTAGGAAATTCACTATCCTTTCCTTCAGCATCGCTTCCATTACTTTTCCAATAATCGAAGTGAGGCTTACCGGCTTGTAGTTTCCGGCTTCTTCCCTATCACCACTTTTGTGAAGAGGGACCACCTCCGCCGTTTTCCAATCCCACGGAACCTGTCTCGTCTCCAAGGATTTATTAAACAAATCTTTAAGAGGACCCGCCAGAACCTCTCTGATCTCCCTCAATATCCTGGGGTGGATCCCGTCCGGTCCCACTGCTTTGTTCACCTTTAGATTTTTAAGTTGTTCATACGCACTCTCTTCTGTGAATGGTGCTATATCCACTCCATTCTCACATGTACTTTTGCCAGTCCATCGTGGTCCTGCCCCAGGATTTTCTTCTGGATCACTGCTATCACCGATCCTCTTCAACCTAATGATGACCCCACTAGCCAAGACCTTATACAACCAAGGCCTTAACCCTTTTATCTATGCAGACGATGTCACTATATACATCCCTTACAGATCTACATTGACAGAAATCGCTAACGAAATCAAGATCGGCTTGAATACCATGGACTCTTGGGCAAATGCATTTCAACTAAAACAAAAACACACTGTCTCATACTTTCATCCCAACACACCACGGACAATCACACAACTAGCAACAACCCAGACCACACCCCCCGTCTCAGCCAGCCTGAAAATCCTCGGCGTTACATTGGACTGCAACATAATACTAGAGAACCAAGTAAAATCCACAACAAAGAAAATGTTCCACTCAATGTGGAAACTCAAACGCGTGAAACAATCCTTCCCGAGGGAAACATTTTGCAACCTGATATAATCAATGGTACTAAGCCATGTAGACTACTGCAATGGAATTTATGTGGGATGCAAAGAACAAACCTTAAAGAAACTTCAGACCGCTCAAAACACGGCAGCTAGACTCATCTTCGGAAAAACACGATTTGAAAGCGCAAAGCCCCTCCGCGCAAAACTACACTGGTTCCCAAACAACGCATTGCCTTCAAAATCTGCACTCTGGTTCACAAAATTATCTACGGTGAAGCTCCGGGATACATGACAGACTTGATCGACCTACCAACTATAAACACATCCGAATCAACATGAACGTACCTAAATCTCCACTACCCAAGCTGCAAAGGACTCAAATACAAATCAACTTACGCATCCAGTTTTTCCTACATCAGCGCACAACTGTAGAACGCACTACCAAAAGACTTGAAAACTACATACGACCATATACACTTCAGAAAAACACTTAAAACCCACCGGTTTAAAAAGGCATATCCTACCGACCCAACATAAATGCCTGATCTCTGCGACACAACAACACTAAAGTTTGTAATGGTCATTACACAACTCTCCCGTTGTATGATTCCTTTATGTGGTCCTACCACATGAACCTTATCCTACCACATCACCACCTTGTATTTGTTTACTCCGGAGTCTGCAAACAGCTATCCGGCACTATATAAGCCACATTGAGCCTACAAATAGGTGGGAAAATGTGGGACACAAATGTAACAATTAAATAAATAAAAATAAAAAAGTCAATAGTCTGTTACTGAGATGGATATGGAGGAAACCACTGCTTGCCCTGGGATTGGTAGCATAGAATGGTGCTACTAATTGGGTTTCTGCTTTGCACTTGTGACCTGGATCGAACACTACTGGAAGCAAGATACTGGGCTAGATGGACCACTGGTCTGACCCAGTATGGCTATTCTTATGTAAACCATTTTTAAACGTAGATATGCTAACTGCTGTTACAACATCATATGGCAGCGAGTTCCAACTATTCTTTGAGTGAAAAAATATTTTAAAATATTTATTCCTATTTGGTTTAAAAGTATTTCCATATAATTTCATTGAGTGTCCCTGGTCTTTGTACTTTTTGAAAGTGAAAAATCGATTCACCTCTACCCATTCTACATAGTAACATAGTAGATGACGGCAGAAAAAGACCTGCATGGTCCATCCAGTCTGCCCAACAAGATAAACTCATATGTGTATACCTTGCCTTGATTTGTACCTGCCTTTTTCAGGGCACAGACCGTACAAGTCTGCCCAGCAGTATTTCCCGCCTCCCAACCACCAGTCCCGCCTCCCATCACCGGCTCTGGCACGGACCGTATAAGTCTGCTCTCCACTATCCTCGCCTCCCAATCACCAACCTCTCTTCCCCCACCTGCTCCGCCACCCAATTTCGGCTAAGCTTCTGAGGATCCATTCCTACTGCACAGGATTCCTTTATGCATATCCCACGCGTGTTTGAATTCCGTTACCGTTTTCATCTCTACCACCTCCCGCGGGAGGGCATTCCAAGCATCCACCACCCTCTCTGTGAAAAAAATACTTCCTGACATCTTTTTTGAGTCTGCCCCCCTTCAATCTCATTTCAAGTCCTCTCGTTCTACCGCCTTCCCATCTCCGGAAAAGATTTTTTTGCGGATTAATACCTTTCAAGTATTTGAACGTCTGTATCTTATCACCCCTGTTCCTCCTTTCCTCCAGGGTATACATATTCAGGTCAGCAAGTCTTTGTTCATACATCTTGGAACGCAAATCCCATACCATTCTTGTAGCTTTTCTTTGCACCGCTTCCATTTTTTTTAACATCTTTCGCAAGATACGGCCTCCAAAACTGAACACAATACTCCAGGTGGGGCCTCACCAACGACTTATACAGGGGCATCAACACTTCCTTTCTTCTGCTGATCACACCTCTCTCTATACAGCCTAGCAACCTTCTCGCTATGGCCACCGCCTTGTCACACTGTTTCGTCGCCTTCAGATCCTCGGATACTATCACCCCAAGATCCCTCTCCCCCTCAGTACATATCAGACTCTCCCCGCCTAACACAAGTCTCTCGTGGGTTTCTACTCCCTAAATGCATCACTTTGCATTTCTTCGCATTGAATTTTAATTGCCAAACCTTAGACCATTCTTCTAGCTTCCTCAGATCCCTTTTCATGCTTTCCACTCCCTCCCGGGTGTCCACTCTGTTGCAAATCTTAGTATCATCCACAAATAGGCAAACTTTACCTTCTAACCCTTCGGCAATGTCACTCACAGATATATTGAACTGAATCGGCCCCAGCACCGATCCCTGAGGCACTCCACTACTCACCTTTCCCTCCTCCGAGCGAACTCCATTTACCACCACCCTCTGTCGTCTGTCCGTCAACCAGTTCCTAATCCAGTTCACCACTTCGGGACCTATCTTCAGCCCATCTAGTTTATTTAAGAGCCTCCTGTGAGGAACCGTGTCAAAAGCTTTGCTAAAATCTAAGTAGATTACGTCTATAGCACGTCCTTGATTCAATTCTCCAGTTACCCAATCAAAGAATTCAATGAGATTCGTTTGGCACGATTTCCCTCTGGTAAAACCATGTTGTCTCGGATCTTGCAGCTTGTTGGCTTCTAGGAAATTCATTATCCTTTCCTTCAGCATGGCTTCCATTACTTTTCCAATAACCGAAGTGAGGCTTACCGGCCTGTAGTTTACAGCTTCTTCCCTATCACTACTTTTGTGAAGAGGTACCACCTCCGCCTTTCTCCAGTCCCTCGGAACCTCTCCCGTCTCCAAGGATTTATTAAACAAATCTTTAAGAGGACCCGCCAGGACTTTATAGACCTCAACCATATCCCCACCTCAGCTGTCTCTTTCCCAAGCTGAAACGCCCTAACCTCTTTAGCCTTTCTTCATATGGGAGGAGTTCCATTCCGTTTATCATTTTGGTCACTCTTCTTTGAACATTTTCTATATCTTTTTTGACATACGGCAACCAGAATTAAACAAAATATTTAAGGTGAGGTCGTACCATGGAATGGTACAGAGGCATATTATTATTCTTGGTCTTATTTTGCATCCCTTTCCTAATAATTCCTAGCATCTTGTTTGCTTTTTTGGCTGCCACTGCACACTGGGCAGATTTCAGCATATTATCTACAATGACACCTAGATCTTTTTCTTGAGTGCTGACTCCTAAGGTGGACCCTTGCATCAATTAACTATGATTTGGATTATTCTTCCCAATGTTCATCACTTTGCATTTGTCCACATTAAAATTCATCTACCATTTGGATGCCCAGTCTTCTAGTTTCCTAAGGTCTTCCTGCAATTTTTCACAATCCGCATGTGTTTTGACAACTTTGAATAGTTGTGTGTCATCTGTAAATTTAATCACCTCACTTGTTCCATTTTCCAGATGATTTATAAATATGTTAAATAGCACTGGTCCCTGTACAGATCCCTGCGGCACTCCACTATGCATACTCCTCCACTGAAAAAAAAATGGCCGTTTAACCCTACCCTCTGTTTTCTGTCCAATAACCAATTTCTAATCCACTGAAGAACACTGCCTCCTATCCCATTACTTTTTAATTTTCTCATGAGTTTCTCATGAGGAACTTTATCAAAAGCTTTCTGAAAATCCAGATACACTACATCAACTGACAACCTCATCACGTTTATTCATGATTCAAAGAAATGAAGCAAATTGGTGAGGCAAGACTTCCCTTGGCTGAACCCATTAAGACTATCATTAAACCATATTTGTCTGTGTGTTCCATAATTTTATTCTTTATAATAGTTTCCACTGTTTTTCCTGGCACTGAAGTCAGGCTTACCAGTCTGTAATCTCCTGGATCACCTCTGGAACCCTTTATTAAAAAAAATCAGCGTTATGCCATCTAATCTTCAGGTACTACAGATGATTTTACTGACAGGTTATAGATCACAAACACATCAGCAATTTCATGTTTGAGTTCTTTCAGTATCCTGAGGTTTATGCCATCTGGTCCACGTGATTTATCACCCTAACTTGTCAGTTTGGCTCAGTACGTCTTCCAGGTTCACAGTGATTTCTTCCTGTTCCTCTGCGTAGTCACCCTTGAAAACCCGAATGCGAGATGTAAGACCTAAACAGGCAACTAAATTCTTCTCACCGTCCATGTTAAAGCTAAATACCTGGATTGGGATGCAGCAGAAAGCCTTTGTTCTGCATTATCAATGTTACAAAGATGAAGCCTGCATGGAGAAACTGAGGAGCTTTTGAGAATAGGAAACCAGTTCTAACAAGGCAAATATAGTGCAATAAGCATTACTGTGCTGGGCTTTACATGAAACTTCAACAGAGTTTTTGCCACTAGAGGGATTGGGAAAATAACAGAAGAGATGCCAAGTCGAGTTTCTGGCTAATACTATAATCCTTGCTAGATGATGTGGAGACAGTGGTGTGCTGGAGCTGGCTCGCACCGGCTCGCAAGAGCCGGTTGTTAAATTTTGCTCCAACTTGTGAGCCGGTTGTTACTACGTGCAAGCCGGCTCTCCTCCCTCCCTCCCTCCGGATCCGGTCCCTCACCTGAGTAGCCTTGTCCATCAAATTCTTTGGGGCAGGCAGTCTTGCCTGCCCGCTGCCGGCGCTGACCCTCCCTCGCTGCCGGTTCGCTCTTTAAAAATGGCCGCTGAGACTTCTGCTGAAGTCTTGGAGACCGCCCTTGTACGGCAGCCATTTCGAATAGCAATCCAGCAGCGGGGGAGAGTCAGCGCTGACAGCGGGCAGGCAAGTGCCTGCCCCGAATAATTCGATGGAACAACTCGGGAGGGGGTGGCAGGGGAGAGAAGGGAGTCAGTCGCTGGACATGGGTGGCTAGAAGGAGGGCAGGGGAGAGAAGGAAGTCGCTGGACATGGGTGGCTGGAGGAGGAAGGGGGGCAAGGGGAGAGAATGGGGTCGCTGGACATGGGTGGCTGGAGGGGGGCAAGGGAGAGAAGGGAGTCGCTGGGCATTGGTGGCTGGAGGGGGGCAGGGGAGAGAAGGGAGTCGCTGGCCATGGGTGGCTGGAGGAGGAAGGGGGGCAGGGGAGAGAAGGGAGTCGCTGGACATGGGTGGCTGGAGGGGGGGCAGGGGAGAGAAGGGAGTCGCTGGGCATGGGTGGATGGAAAGCAGGGCAGGGGGAGAGAAGGGTCGCTGGACATGGGTGGATGGAGGGCAGGGGAGAGAGAAGAAATGCTGGGCATGGATGGAGGGGAGTGAAGAGTGAGTAAGGAGATGAGATGAGGGAAAAGGAAGAGAGGAGAAAAACTGCACATGGATGAAGAAAATAGGCAGAAGCTGGATCCACTGGACAATCAAGTCTGCGGAGGACCAGAAATGAAGAACAAAGGAGGAAAGGAAAGAAATAAATGAAAAGGAAGCCCTGGAAACGGAGTTAAGAGGACAGATAGCAGCAGAATCGGATACTGGGTCAGCATGATCAGAAAAACAGTCACCAGACAACAAAGGTAGAAAAAAAATCATTTTATTTTTATTATAGTGTTTGGAATATGTTCACTTTGAGAATCAGGTGCTCAACATTAAAAGTTTATATTTATTTACTTATGGTATTTTATCGCACATTAAACATGAATTAGATTGGAACCTGGGATCATTTAATTTTTTTTTCCTGGAGTAATGCATTGCCACCTCCCCCCCCCCCACCCAGGCTCTCTCCCCGGCTATAGCCAGCTCTGCAATTTGGGGGGGGGGGGGGCGCAGAGGGGGACCAGGGTTGGGAGCCTGTTAAACATTTACCAGCACAACACTGCAGTTATACATTCTCACTGATGCTTTACCTTTGAAAAAATTTCTGAATCAATTAAGGGTCTATCAACAATTCATGGGGGGCTAAAGATCACTACTGAGCTTGTCTACTATGTGGTTCTGTGTGCTTTTAGTGACTTGAATTGTTTTCTGAATGGAAAATAAGTCCCATATCATTGCTGCTTCCCAGCATGAGCCAAGGGAACAAACACATCCTTGCCTGTTGTGGTAGAATACAGCTGCTTGTCTGTATGGATCAACACTAACCGTGTAGCAAATGAACAAACTTTTAGTGGCTAAATTTTTCTTAATTCTAGATGAGAAAGCTGAGGAGAAACTTACTGGCCTGAACATGTATACCTTGGAGGAAAGGAGAAACAGGGGTGATATGATACAGACGTTCAAATATCTGAAAGGTATTAATCCGCAAATGAACCTTTTCTGGAGATGGGAAGGTGATAGAACTAGAGGACATGAATTGAGGTTAAAGGGGGGCAGACTCAGGACTAATGTCAGGAAGTATTTTTTCACGGAGAGGGTGGTGGATATGTGGAATGCCCTCCAGTAGGAGGTGGTGGAGATGAAAACGGTAATGGAATTCAAACATGCATGGGATAAACTCAAAGGAATCCTGTTTAGAAGGAATGGCTCCGTGGAATCTTAGCAGAGGTTGGGTGGTGACGCCGATAATTGGGAAACAAAACAGGAGCTGGGCAGACTTCTACGGTCTACGCCCTGATCGTGACTGAATAGATAGGGATGGGCTGGAGTGTAAATTTTAAGGGGCTTTGATGTTAGCTTCAGAACTTTGTACAAGAACAGTACTGGGCAGACTTCTACGGTCTGTGCCCTGAGAAAGGCAAGGACAAATCAAACTCGGGTATGCATATAAAGTATCACATACCATGTAAAATGAGTTTATCTTGTTGGGCAGACTGGATGGACTGTACAGGTCTATCAGCCGTTATTTACTATGTTACTATGTAAAAGATGCTGCACAACCACTAGAATCCAATGTTAGAAGCATCTTATAAAAACACAGTTATGCAAAAAGGGCCTCCTTTTTGTAGGTTTATTAGAGGTCCCATTGCTGCTTTCTCATTTGAATTAATGAAAGATAGCTACATGTATGGCAATAGCCTAATATCTGTAAGCAGGTTCTGGCCAAGTGAGCTAATATCTGTAAGATGGGTCATGGCAATTTTTGAACATTCTAAATACAGTGTATTAGCTTCTGAATTCTGTCTTGAAGGAAAAAAAAAAAAAAAAAGATTTGATCTGATCTATTTCCAGAACTTAGTGCTCCTCTCCTTGTGGACTGAAGAGTCAATTTTTCAAAGTTGATGAGAAACCCCAAAGCTTGAAGTACACAAATTTCTATGCATTTGAAAGGAACATAGATGCCAATAGTAAGTCATCAAATTATGAAAACACCAGTCCCCCAAATCTATAAATGGTGTGCACAAATTTGGGTGCGTGCCCAATTTCCATGCATAATTTAATTGAATGATGAGCCAAATTAGCACAGTTCTAAGAAGGGGGCGCAGCTATGGGAGAGACATTGGTGTCTCAGGGGTGTTCCTTTAATTTATGCGCACTTTTATAGAATTTGGAGATCCATGCCTAATGTAGGAACAGAGATTTACATCAGGGTTTCATTGATGTAAATGGCCATACCTAAAAGCAGTTGTGGTTCCCGGTGCCAAGGTAAAATTAGTCCTTACCTGAAATTTACTATTAGTCCCAACAGATCAATCCAGAGACTTGTGGGTTATGTCCCTCTACCAGCAGGTGGAGATAAAGAGAACTTCAGAGGTTTACTATATGTTGTCATGTGCAACCAGTGCATTTTTTTCTATTGAAAAAGGTGCCGGTAACTCAAATGCCAGGCCACCCTTCAGGGGTGGGGTGATCACTGAGAGACCCACCCCCACAATAGACAGGCCCTCTACAACCAGTCACAGAATCTATGACAAGGCAGAATTGGTGTGTAGAGCCTGAATTCTCTCATTAAAACTTGGGGATCATGGGTCAATTTTAGCAGACAATGGAAAAGGTGCTGGTACTCAAAAAAAAGCCCTATGTGCAACCACCTTAACCTCAGAATTATCGATACCAAAGCAGTGGAAGAAGGAAGAGGAAATCTAACAGCCAATCCTCTCCAGCCTGCATAAAGCGCATGTAAGCTCCTCAAACTCTCCTGTGGGAGGGTAACAGAAGGTTTCCTTTATGGGTTTTTTTTCGGTTTTTGTTTTGTTGTAGCCAAAAATCAAATGAAGGAATCTGATGAAACTGAGGCAACGTTTTAAGAAAACACTCAACCCAGAACAAATGGCGGGCCTCTGGATTGATTTGTTGGGACTAATGGAAAAATCAGGTAAGGACTAATTTTACTTTCCATAGCGTCCCACAGATCAATCCAGAGACTGTGGGATGTACCAAAGCAGTCCTCAAGTGGGGCAGGGTACTACAACCTGAGCAGATTGGCGCAATGCTCCACAGGCCGCTGCTACATGCGTTGTCACATCAAGTCTGGAATGCCAAGCACTGCCACGCCAAGCCTGCAAATCCTAGCAAGGGAAGGACAGCAGATCAAGTGGGCGATCTACAAAAGTCATCAATGGCAGGACAGAGGACCAACTGGCCAAACTGCAAAGGGTATTCACGGAAGCCAGATGGGACTCAGAAAAGGATGTCAACTTACATAAGAACATAAGAGTAGCTATACTGGGTCAAACCAATGGCCCATCTAGCCCAGTATTCCTGTTTTCCAAACAGTGGCCAAGCCAGGTCACAAGTACTTGGCAGAAACCCAAATCATGGCAGCACTCCATACTACAAATCCCAGGGCAAGCAGTTGCTTCCCATGTCTGCCTCAATAGCAGACTATGGACTCTTCCTCCAGGAATTTGTCTAAACCTTTTTTAAACCCAGATACGCTAACTACTGTTACCACACCCTCCAGCAAAGAGTGCCAGAACTTAACTATTCGTTGAGTGAAAAAATATTTCCTCCTATTTGTGGATAAAGGTGAGCCGAATGATGTAGTGTATCTAGATTTTCAGAAAGCTTTTCATTAATTTTCTCAGGAGTCTCTCATGAGGAACTTTAAGAGTCATGGGATAGGAGGCAAGGTTCTGGTGTGGATTAGGAATTGATTATTGGACAGAAAACAGAGGGTAGGGTTATATGGTCATTTCTCTAAGTGGAGGAGGGTGAACAGTAGAGTGCCGCAGGGATCTGTAATGGGATGTAAGACCTTTGAAGTCAGAATAATTAAATATTTTGATACCCACCATACAGGACTTAAAGATCTGGGTTTTCTAGCCTATAAACCATAAAATTGTACTGCTTTGTCACCCTCCTGTCTCCATGCATATCTCCCTGTCCCTCATCCACCCGACTCTTCCTGTCTCTCACCTATCCACCCCCATCCTGTTAGACTGTCACTGAAATGCTTTGATGTTTCACTTATATATACCGTCATCTACCAACATTTGCTTATTTCCGATCTGACGAAGAAGGGCAACCTTCGAAAGCTAATCAAGAAATGTATTAAGTTATGTCCAATAAAAAAGGTATCATCTCATTTTCTTTTCCATGTTTTATTTTGTTTTATTTCTTTTGATTACACATGGCAGATGAAATTTAATGTGGACAAATGCAAGGTGATGCACATTGGAAAGAATAATCTGAATCATAGTTACCTGATGCTAGGGTCCACCTTGGGGATCAGTGCTCAAGAAAAAGATCTGGGTGTCATTTTAGGTAATACGCTGAAATCTTCTGCTCAGTGTGCGACAACGGCCAAAAAAATCAAACAGGATGCTAGAAATTATTAGGAAAGGGATGGTGAATAAGACCGAAAACACTATAATGCCTTTGTATCGTTCCATGGTGCGTCCGCACCTCAAGTATTGCATTCAGTTCTGGTAGCTGTATCTCAAAAAAAGATATAGCGGAATTAGAAAAGGTTCAAAGAAGAGCGACCAAAATGATAAAGGGGATAGAACTCCACTTATATGAGGAAAGGCTAAAGAGGTTAGAGCTTTTCAGCTTGGAAAAGAGATGGATGAGGGGAGAGATGATTGAGGTCTACAAAATTCAGAGTGGTTTAGAACAAGTAGAAGTAAATTGATTTTTTTTACTTGTTCCAAAATTACAAAGACTCGAAGAAAGTGCTGCCACTCTCAACGGGAAATACTGTCCTCATGTAGAGGCCAGCCGAAGAAATTGCCTCTAGAGGCAGACTCAGGAGTAAGGTCAGGAAGTATTTTTTCACGGAGAGGGTGGTAGATACGTGGAATGCCCTCCCGCGGGAGGTGGTGAAGATGAAAACGGTAATGGAATTCAAACACGCAGGGGATAAACACAAAGGAATCCTGTTTAGAAGGAATGGATCTATGGAATCTTAGTGGAGATTGGGTGGTGACACTGGTATTTGGAGAATAAAACCGGTGCAGAGCGGACTTCTACGGTCTGTGCCCTGATCTTGACTGAATAGATATGGAGGGGCTGGAGTGTAAATTTTAAGAAGAGGCTTTAACGTTAGCTTCAGAACTTTTAGTACAGGAACAGTGCTGGGCAGACTTTTACTGTCTGTGCCCTGAGAAAGGCAGGGGCAAATCAAACTCGGGTATACATATTAAGTATTACATACCATGTAAAATGAGTTTATCTTGTTGGGCAGACTGGATGGACCATTCAGGTCTTTATCTGCCGTCATTTAGTATGCTAATATGTACTGGCCACGCAGCTCTCGAATCCAGATCCCCTTTCTTGTGACCAGCCAGAGGACAGCATGAGGCTATACCAGGAGGCATTTCTGCTCAGCAGGTCAGGAATCTGATGATCCCACCACAGTGTGGGTGTTTTGTAAGGAGTCGCCGCCTTCATATACACCTAAGGCTCTCCAGGTTCTGAATATGTCTGCTTCTGATCCTGCCACCGCTGCATCTGCTAATCTTAAAATGGCAAGCACTAGAAGACCATGTCAGTCTTTAGCAGTGCATGAGGCTATGTAGGAGGTTACTTCTGCTCAGCGGGTCACCCCAGACATTGCCCCTCTTCCTCTATAATATTAGCAAAATTCGCCCATTCCTCTCTGAACAGACCACCCGAACCCTCGTCCACTCGCTCGTCACCTCTTGTCTTGACTATTGCAACCTTCTTCTCACTGGCCTCCCGCTTAACCATCTAACCCCCCTTCAATCTGTCCAAAATTCTGCCGCACGTCTTATCTACCGCGTGAACCGATACTTGAGGAGAGGGGTCACTTCACTGGCTCCCGATCCACTACCGTATACAGTTCAAGCTTCTCCTTTTAACCTTCAAATGCACTCAATCTGCAGCCCCCCCAGTACCTCTCTACACTCCTCTCCCCGTATGTTCCCACCCATAACCTCCGCTCTCAGGACAAATCACTCCTATCTGTACCCTTCTCCACCACCGCTAACTCCAGACTCCGCCCCTTCTGCCTCGCATCACCCTATGCCTGGAACAGCCTTCCCGAGCCCATACGTCATGCGCCCTCCCTGCCCATCTTCAAGTCCTTACTCAAAGCCCATCTCTTCTCCCTTGCTTTTGACGCATAACCACCTTCCCCACTCATGATACCTACACTGACTACATAGTTTGTAACCTTTAGATTGTAAGCTCTTTTGAGCAGGGACGGTCCTTCCCCATGTTAAGCTTGTACAGCGCTGCGTAACCCTGGCAGCGCTATAGAAATGCTAAGTAGTAGTAGTAGTATGCAGAGGCGTAGCTAGGTGGGGGTGCAAGGGGAGTGGCTGCTCCCTTAAATGGATTTAGAATAAGATGGCGCCTATGCGGATCAGCCCTTCAGCTTCATGCTGCTGCCTATTTTACAAAAGGTCTGCTCCCACGACATCAAAACCGCTACACTCGCATCTGCCAATCTAAAAATGGTGTGCCAGCGTGGCTTTGGAAACTGCATTACCTTCCTAAGGTCCCGAGCAAAGCATGAAGCACAGATTTGACCAATGCAACTCACTGGTCACTTCCAAATAGTATAGGAGTATATGGTGAATGTCCAAGAAGCGGGAAGAGACAACAGTGGAATGGGATGGAAGGCAGAAACCACTGTATGCAGAAAAGACAATGTGCGCCCCGTCACCCCTCCAGTAGAAATCCGGAGGATCTCGAATGGATGAAGTCAGGAGTTCTGAGACCCTGCCTGGACTGGATCGCTGAAGAAAACTAGGCTGCCCCGGATGATAGCCCTAGTGCCATAAAGATAAGAGCAAGCCTGGCCCAACTGAAAAGAAAGTGTAGACGTCCTCAGAAAGAAGTCACGTCTACGAGTCACCCAGATCTTCTGCCAACTTCACAGAGTCCTCAAACAATAGCTTGTCCTGAAAAGGGAGCTGAACCAGCCGCCGTTAGAAGCTGCATCTGCCGCCCAGCAGTGAAGCTACCACCAAAAACATCTGCTTATTCAATGCCCAAAACAAATCATAGAAGAAAACTGTCAACTAAGCCAGCCTCGACTCCACATCTGGCAAGTGAGGAGGCAGTCGAATGTCTGCCTTCTAGAAGAGATCCAAAATCTGTTGCCGCCAGCTACGGCACACCCTAGCAGCCTACAAGCTGCAGATAGCCACCTCTAGAAAGAGAGAACTTCTGAAAAGTTAGCGGAAGGCTGTGAAGAAATCACTCACTAAGACTAAGTTGGCTTGAAGGGAACCCCTGAAGTAGTCTGATATGGAATCAGATCCATGGGGGAATGTCCAAGAAAGAGATCTTTGTACCCATAACTTGAACCTATTCCCATATCCCTGGACCTGGAAAGGAAAGTAGAACCTGACTTGGGTTGGCACCTGTTGCTGAGGAGCAAAAGGAAGTCCCAAGCCTACATGGAACATCACTCCCTAATAAGCCAAGATTTGTGCTGGAAACAACTTATTCTTGGTGACATTGATTACCAATCCTAAGGACTGAAGAAGAGTAGGTATCTTGGATTAAATTAGAAGAGTCTCTTGATAAAGAGAGCTGCAAATCAGCCAATCACAAGGTATGGATGAACCTGCAATCCATCCTCGAGAAGGAAAGCTGCCACTACCACCATGACCTTGAAAAAATATCTTTGGTAATGTGGAAAGGCTGAATGACATGGTCATAAATTGCTAAGGTCCCTCTGTGGGAAGGAGCACTGGGAATATGAAAGTACGTTTCCTTGAGGTCCAGGGAAACTAGAAACTCTCCTCACGAATACATACTGCTAGATTCCCATTGTGAAAAGTTGAACTGTAAACACCCTAGACACTTATGACATCCAAACTCAGTTGGAAGGAAGCTCCCTGGTTAGTACTACAAATCAAAGGGAACAACTTCCCATTCCCCCAATTGCAACCGGAGACAGACTCGACTTTGCCTAAAGGCAGAAACGTTGTCAAGGTGGCAAGAACTGCCTGATATTTGTGTCTGAACTTGCATGTAGATTCCAAGAAAATTATGTAGTTAAGTCCACGTTGTAACCGTGCAATAGAAAAACTAAGACACACTGAGCTGAGGCAATCTTGGTCCACTCTTCCTGAAACCCGTAGAGGAGTCCTGCCCAAGGAATGAACAAACTCCATCATTGGGAGATGCAGCAGCCATAGGTAGAGTTTAAACCAATCTCATTCTACCAGCAGCCAAGCAGGTCGTCATAGTGGAAACAGAAACCTTGAAAGTGGGTTTCCTGGCCCCATGAAACCTACGACAAAACCGAGAGGATTAAAAATCATCCTTAGACCCATCCCCTGGCAATCTCCGAGAATTGTAGCGCTGTCCAATTCGCGATTCGAATTGATTCATCGATTTTATTTTCGGCGAATCAATTCGAATCGATTAGTTTCTTTTAAAAAATCAATTTAAAAACCTCACTAACAGCCACTTCCTCTGCCACCAGCCACCTTCTTCTGCATCTTCCATCTTTGCTCAGGATTCAGTCCCGCCGCCTCCATGCCACCACGTTCGCACCTTCCCCCGCAGTGCCCCTCCTAAGACCCGTGGCTCTCCGTTCCCCAAGCCTAAAAGACACACTCTGCTGGAGGGAAGATTGCAGTTCCATTTGTTTGTGCAGGATGCCCATGTTCGCACCTTCCCCCGCGGTGCCCTTCCTAAGACCTGGTGGCTCTCCGTTCCCCAAGCCTAAAAGACACACTCTGCTGGAGGGAAGATTGCAGTTCCGTCTTCTTCGTGCAGGATACCCCCAGCCTCATTGCAAATTGAACTGCAAATCTTGAACACAATGGAATTGACGGAGAAAGAGAATAAATCAAGGTCAGCTTGCCCTGCTGGTCAGAGGTCAGTAGTATGGTCTGTATTTGCTCAGTTGGATGATGAAACCATACAGACTGGAGAATCTGTGAAATGTACGCTTTGCAAAGTTAAAGTTACATAGTGGTAGCACCACTAATCTTTGGCAGCATATTGAAAGACATCATAAAGCAACATTTGTTGATCTGCAAGCTGAAGACACTTCTAAGAAATCTGTTAGGTCTGACACTTTTGTGGCCACAAAGCCTAAAGCATCAGCAGCCTCTTCTCAAGCCTGGGTTTCATGCTTTTTCCACAAGCCACTTCCACCAGAAGATTAAAAAAAAATTTGACACTGCCCTCATGTATTTTACTGTTAAAGATATGCAACTATTTAGTGTTGGTACAGATGAAGGCTTTTTGGCCTATTCTCAGTCTCTCAACAGTTATACCGTGCCATCACATCCAACTTTATGTAGAATGACTGAAGATAAATATAATGATATGTCCATCTTTTAGTGTCTTTTAGTGTCGATAATTGCTTGTTAACATCCAATTATTGGAACTGATTGGCTTGTTAATAGAGTTGCACGTGCGCAAATTCAGAATACACTCAGATTTGCACACTATATAGAATTTGGGGGTATGAGTGTTATTTTATATTAAGGTGCCTAGGCTGTGAATGTACATGAACACATTTGTGTTACTATATAAAAGTAATCTCTGAGTTTATCCCTTTGTAAAAACAAGTCCCTGAGCGCACCTGCAGAAAGTTTACTCCTGCTGTGAGGCAGGAATAACTTGGTGCATGTTTGTTCTGATCAAAATTGATGCTTACATATGTATTTTATAAGTTACATAAGTGCCCGTCATGACCTGTTCTCAGGAAGGCTGGTTTTAATTTTGCTGCACATCCATTTTCAGCCACAAAAAAGGCTTTTTTTTTCCAGGCATGCTGAAAAATGGACCTGTGTGCATCCAAAACACATGCCTACACCAGTATAGGCCATTTTTCGGCGTGCCTTAGTAAAAGGGCCCTTAAACTAAGTTTGCATCAGATACTTCATGTATTACCATAATTTATTCTTCCTTAACATATATATGCACATGATATATATCTATATCATGATCTGTTCACGTATGTTATGTTACATGTATGTTACCATGTATGTATGCAACTTAACACATTGCCATTTGTAATTCTTTTACCCGGAAATGGCAACCACCATTATGGCAAATGTAAGCCACATTGAGCCTGCAAATTGTTGGGAAAACGTGGGATACAAATGCTACAAATAAATAAAATCTACATTTTGAGTCAGCTTCGAAGTCTGAGATATGCAAGCATTACCACAGATCTCTGGACCAGTGGAACCATGGTGGCTTATATTACAATTACTGCACATGGCATAGATGATGACATTCATTCAATGAATATTGTGCTGGATACGCAGTACATGCCAAAGACACATACAGGTGACAATATAGCAGATGCCGTGGAAAGTGCAGTGAAGAAATAGAAGCTAGAAGGCAAAGTTTTTGCAACTGTTACCAATAATGATTTCAATGAAAAAAGCTGTAGGGAAACTTATTCGAAAAGGAATTTGTACCGCTCACCACTGCTGCTTCGGGGACACTCTGCAGTTATGTGTGGAAAATGGGCTGCAGTCTCACCCAGCAATAAATTCCGTGATATCGTTAGCACTTTCCATCACAGTACTATACTTACAGAAAGCTTGAAAACTGCTTAAGAAATGCTGGGAATGCCAGTGAAGAAACTGATTGGTGATGTGAAAACACGCTGGAACAGTACTTGCATTATGTTGAGAAGTGCAGTTGAACTGAAGCAACTCATTGGTTTAAGCTTTGAGCAGCAGCAATAAAATCACAAAGAAAGGTGCACCTGCTGAAAGCTACTATGATCTTGCCCAAAAACTCGATGTTTTGCAGGCTTTTGAGGAAGCCACAACAATTGAATCTGGAGAACAGTATGTTACTGTGTCTGCTGTTCATCCGCTGAATGAACACCTGATTAATTCAATCAATACAACATATGGGGAAGATTCAGGAAGGCAGAAGAGGAAGTTGATATCGATGATGAAGATACAGAATCAGCAAACCTGAAAGTTATCTCTCGTTTGAAAGAAGAACTGAAAAAAAAGTTTACTCCGCATATTTCAAAATATATTATTTGATAATTTATATAGATTAAGCAGCTTCCTGGATCCGAGATTCAAGTCAGCCTACGGTGAAGTACCAGATGTCACTGCAGTTGCAGATCAAGAGATTGTAAAAATGCAAACCACTGATGTACCACTGACAGCAGCAGCACAGGCATGGAGATCACTCAGGCATTACCAGCTGGAACACAGGATGTGGATAAGCCTCAACAGAAACACAGTTTCTGGGAAACAGTGGAATATACAAATATTTCAGCTAAGAAAGCCTGACTTCTATCACAATCAGACTATGACAGTGATATTTGAATCAGATGCAGTGCAGAACTTGCTTGCTATAAACACGAAGATCCTTTGGAAACTGGCGGTGATGTTTTTTGTTTCTGGCAGCTTGCACAAAAGTTTCTGTGTATGCCAGCCACCTCTGTGCACTCAAAGAATGTTTTCTGCTGTTGGACAAATTATAGCTGCAAAATGCAGTTGTCTGAAGCCAGCCAAAGTGGGCAAAATGATTTTTCTTAATAAAAACTGGAAGATGTAGGACTTGACCAAACTTCACTTTTCACATGATGTAACACACAGCATGGCTTGCTCACATTAAAGTCTGCCTTTGTTCAACTGCTGCTGCCTGTTTTTGTTTTTTTACCCTTTGTGTTATAATATTAGCATGTGGGCCTCACTATTTCAATCTAGTTAAATCGAATCAAATTGAATCGAAAAACCAAATTTTTTTTTTTAAAGAATCAAATTGTACCCAATCGAAAAATTTTTAACTGAATCAGACAGGACTAATAGGGAGTCCCACAGCTCTTTACCCAACTGCCATAGACCTCCTCCAGTCCTAAGATTATTTCCAAAAGGCAGGCTGCCAAACATGACTTGGAAGCCACATCAGTGATCTGATGCCTAAGCCAGTGCTAACTTCTTGCAGAGGGTCAAGAATTGGCTGGTGTAACTTATGCACTAGAACTGCTGCACATTGGATCTAACAAGTGCAGCTGTGAACCAGAGCCAGATGGCACAGCAGAATATGGCTGTTGCACCATTGCACACTACAGATAGCACGTTGCAATAAGTTGTGAAGCGGCACCTCTAGAGCTCTGTGCTCACTCTCAGCTGGTTGCAACAACTATTAAGCTACCTCTACAATGAAGTAGTTCCTGGATCACTCCTCATGAAATCTAGGTTCTCCATACCATGAAAAGATGCCAAAAATGCAATTGAAGCAATTAGAGGTACCGGGTACGCTGCAGATACCGGGATAGCTGGGGCTAGTATGCAAAGGTGGGGCTAGTATGCAAAGGTGTGGCCAGTATCAGTGTGCAAAAAGAAAGAGGAGGGCAATCTTTAAAACAGTAGTGTAGTGATAACAGTTCCAGCCAAGCAAGCAATAAGAGAATGAAATAAAATATGCCCCTTTGGAAACATAGCTGAGTCCACAGTTTCTAATAGGATGGCTAAACGAGCCTTGGACCTGTAACCTTCAGGCTGAAAGGCTAGCCAGCTTCCTGAATAAAACTAATTTGATGTACACAGTGCACAAAGAGCAAATGCCACCAGGGCAGCACAGAGAGTGCAGGACTACCATGGAGACCGAGAGAAACCTGAGAGGACAGAACTAGCTATGGGAGACTCAAAGCTGTGGGAGACCTGAGGACTCCCACAGGGGTCTGCAAACCACCCCAGGCCTCCTTCTCAGAAGCCCTTATATACCAAATATGAAGAAACTGGGAGCGATCCACCCCAGCTCCCCAGTCATCCTCTGAAAGGCCTGCACATAAAACTGCCAGAAACATAGGCGAATTGGGCCTCAAGGGAGCGCCGGTGCTTCAGCCTTGACATGTGGCGCAGCAGGAAAGATGGTGCCCTCAGGCGAACATGCGCGCCCAAGAAAACAGCTGCTCTGCGCCTTCCAAAATGAGCTGGTAAGAAGCACAATGCTCCACGGAGTCGGGCTGTACAGCAGAGCTCCAGCACGGGCTCTCACACTGGGAGCTGCTTTTGCTCTCCCCCACCAGCGCAGGTAGCGTAATGACTACTCACCCCCTCGGGAATCGCTGTTGCATGCTACGTTGGTCCTCACACCCCTCAGCCAGTACTGCAAACTGGAATGAGCTCGCTGCGCTAGACGAATCAGACCGAGGTTTTTTTGTTTTTTTTACAGTGCTCAAATGTCATTATTTTATTTTATTTTTTTAAGGCAGGAGAGCATGCTGGAGCAAAAGAAACCTCAGACTCTTTTTAAAGTCAGGAGATTGAGAACCACAAACCCCGGTCAGGCAGAGAGGAGGGAGCAATGGGGAAGGAAGGGAGGAACCTGGCACCACCAGGTGTACACCCATGCCCCAGGACCGGGACACCTCAGACCCCAGAAGCTCGACTACACCCGGGGCCAATCAATCCAGAGCTGCACGGTTATGACCATCCACCTGCTAGACACAGAAAATACTGGGGGGGGGGGGGGTTAAGGTGGCTGCACATGACCACATAGTAAACCTCTGAAGTTCTCTATCTCCACTTGCTGGTAGAGGTGCATAACCCACAAGTCTCTAGATTGATCTATGGGACACTATGGAAGCTCTATTTTTTAGGAACTATTTATAGAATTTAGTCCTAGATGGCCATTGCTTATGAAGATCAGCTACTGCAACTACTAGACACTTGGGAACCCACTGGAGCCAAGAAAAAACTGAAGGGTAGTAATTTGTACTAGCAGTGGTTGATTTGAAGCTTGAAGCGAAGGTACGTCCAGCACTTTGTTTAATCATCTCAGATCCAACAAATGCATCTACTTTTCCTTCTATATAAAGAGACAGATCAGTCTGAAGTCCCAAGACTTCTCGAAGATGAGGGAGTGTCTGGCATAGAACCCCTGATTCGTTCTTTGCGGTGGAACATGCATTGGTCTTCTGGAGAAGAATTTCCCAGACTTTAAGAGGCCTCTGATTTGGGAGAGAACAGTGGCAGCCAATATGAACATAAGAAAGTCTGAGTCAGACCAAAGTCCATCAAGCCCATCCCATCTTTGACAGTGACCAGTCTGAATCGCAAATACCCAGTAGATCAAACAAAAAAAAAAATAGACCTGTTTCTCACAGGTCATTTTCAGGGAGGAAAAATAGACCTGTTCCTCATAGGACATTTTCAGACAGGAACAATGGCTCTCCCATGTCTACATAGGTAAGAATTTTTTATGGACTTTTCATATAGGAATTTTTTAAACTCCTTGATCCTGCAGCCTTTGTTGCCTTGATAACATCCTTCAGCTGTGGCCAAGAAAGCAAAATAGAATGGTAGGAATTATTAGGAAAGGAATTAAGAATAAAAGAAAACATGTCTTTGTATAGCTACATGGTGCTGCTACACTACACATTGTAATCTTACTGCTATGTAAGCCGCATTGAACCTGCTATGTGTGGAAAAGTGCGGGGTACAAATATAACAAATAAATAAATACACCTTGAATATTGGATGCAGTTCTGGTCAGTGCATCTCAAAAAAAGATATAGCAGAATTAGAAAATGTACAGAGAAGGGCAACCAAAAAGATAAAGGAGATGGCACAACTACTCTGTGAGAAAAAGCTAAAGAAGCTAGTGATCTTCAGCTCTAAGAAATGAGAGCTGGAGATATGACAGAGGTCTATAAAATCATGAACAGAACAGATAGATGTGAATCACTTGTTTACACTTTCCAAAACTACAAGGGACTAGGGGGCACACAATGAAGTTACTAAGTAGTACATTTACAACGAATTGTAGATACTATTTCTTCACTCAATGTGTAATTAAACTCTGGAATTCATTGCCAGAGAATGTGGTAAAAGAGGTTAGTGAAGCAGGAGCTCAGTTCTTTAATTAAAGACAATTTTTTCCTACTCAAATGTGTGACCCATGCCATATCAGGAAAAACGAATAGGCTAATCACAAAATGGAACATTTTTCCAAAAATAAAAGCTTTAATAAACCAATCTTCTCCCATTTAGATGGGAAGGTATCCAACATATGGCCCATAAGAAATAACGCCACAAGACGGCTGTAGAACAGCCATCAAAATCAAGTAACTCTACAATGGCTAACCTTTTGGCCCCCTCCACACCATCAATTCAAGACTTCCCAATATAGTAACTACTATTTTTATTTTTGTTACATTTGTACCCCGCGCTTTCCCACTCATGGCAGGCTCAATGCGGCTTACATGGGGCAATGGAGGGTTAAGTGACTTGCCCAGAGTCACAAGGAGCTGCCTGTGCCTGAAGTGGGAATCGAACTCAGTTCCTCAGTTCCCCAGGACCAAAGTCCACCACCCTAACCACTAGGCCACTCCACTATGTATAGCTATTTCATTAGAATTTGCCAAATACTTCCTTAGGGTATCTTCTCAGTAAGATCTCTAGAGACAAGAGCAAATGACAGGAAAATTCAAAAACAATATTTTTTGCTCTAAACATATCTTTTCTAAAATTCCAGTTGTCTATGAATAACTAAGATATCTTCACATTGTTCTTGCCAAGTTTCAAAACAAGAACGTCTATTAACAACTTCCACCACTTGTTCACTGATTGTTGTGAAAAATCACAAAGTTGTAGGTCACACACCTACAAACATCAAGGAGGGAGTCCTCCTGGAAAAGGATGACAAGAATTCTTGAATATTATCATCTTCAAAAAACTTGATGGTAGTTGCGGAACATAAGAATAATTTTGTATTTGTATATTTTGTAAGAAACTTCAGGTATTGGTCTAATTTTATCTTGGGTGAGTGCATATGGCTCAGTCAATGGTGAAGACACCACCACCACCTAAGAGGAGGACAAACTATCAGGAGAAAGCCCTCCAACAGAAGAAACTAAGGAAACCCCTCCGCGAAAAACTACACTCGCTCCCAATCAAAGAATGCATTGTCTTTAAAATCTGCACCATGGTTCACAAAATTATCTACGGCAAAGCGCCTGGATAAATAACAGACTTAATCGACTAACCACCAGAAATGCATCTGATCTAACACGAACATATCTAAATTTACACTACCCAAGCTGTAAAGGTTTTAAATACAAATCTACCTATGCATCCAGCTTTTCCTACATAAGCATACAACTGTGGAATGTGCTACCAAAAGCCTTGAAAACGACGTACGACCACCTAAACTTCCGGAAAATACTAAAAACCACCCTGTTAAAAAAGGCATACCCTCCCGATCCAACCTAAATGTCTGACCTCGGCTACACAAGAAAACTAAAGCACATAATGAACATAACTCTACTCCTCCGCTCTACAATTCTTATAGTGGCTCTGCCATATAAACTTCATCTTACCACAACATCACATTGTATTCGTTCACACCAGAATCTGCAAACGCCTTTCCAGTACTATGTAAGCAACACTGAGCCTGCAAATAGGTGGGAAAATGTGGGATACAAATGTAATAAATAAATAAAAGGTAGACAAGGGTGTAGTAAGCTGTCTTATTTATTTATTTATTTATTTATTGCATTTGTATCCCACATTTTCCCACCTCTTTGCAGGCTCAATGTGGCTCAGGTTTTTTTTCCTAGTTGAAGAGCCTCTATCACTGGCGAGGCATCTACACAAATAAGATACTTATCCATAGGTCCCAATGCCTGCAGGTTACTAATGGCACCCTATTTCAGATTTCACTTCACATTTATCCATCACTGTAAATCCAAAAGTAACCTTCAAAAAAGAAAAAGGTGAATCGGCATCTCCAGCTCCTCCAAAGGGACATGCCCCTGCAGCCATGCATATGTGCCAATACTGATTCTTCTGGCGGTGGCTCTTGAGTGTCACATGCTGACGTGGTATTTTCTGGGCACTTCTCTTTCTCTCTCTCACTACTTGGATGTTGCTGGCTGGTAGGAATTTACCCTCTGTCCCCTGAAGGGAATATTTTTTTTTTTTGAGGACTAATTATCTATCAAGGTGATAATTAATCCTTTATGGACCCTGCCCACCTGAAAAAAATTTCTTTTGGACAAAAGTGTCTGACTGATTTTGTAAGGTAGGAAGGGTTGAAGGGGACTATTTGTTTGTTTGTTTGTTTGTTTGTTTGATTGAATGTAGGTATAAAGTGTGTGGGATACTGATTGCCTTGTTCTTTTATTTTAGGGGTTTTCTTTTTTTCCCCACTGTGGAGTCTTTTCCCCTTGGTGGTTAGAGGATATTTTATTTTGATTTATTTAATTTTCCCTCATCAGAGTTGTGAATGAGTTAAATTTGTTAAAAAAAAAAAAAAAACCACTGCCCCCTATCGTGTGACTAATTTCTTAAGGAGTATCACAAGTGACTTTGTCAAATGCCTTCTGAAAATTCAAATACGCTACCAACTGGCTTAATTTTACCCTCTTGTTTACAAATTAAATTTAAAAAAAAAAAAGGAAGAGAGACATAAGACAGGACTTGCCGTTAATGAATCTATGCTGCTAAACCAGTCCCATTAATTCATATCTGTTTATATGGTCAGTAACATTTTTAGTATAGATTCAACCATTTTGCCTGGCATCAATGGCAGGCTCACTGGTCTACACTTTCTGGATCACCCATGGAACCTTTTTTAAAAACTGGCATTGTAGTGGTCATTATTTTGAATAACAGGTTATAGATTACAGAATCAGTAGACGATAAGGAGACAATGAGGTTCTGAGAGGTAGGTGCTCCTCTCTTTGAAGGACATTACCCTGTGGAGTAAGGAGCAAGTACTGTATCAGGCACCTGTTATTGTAAAGGACTCCCCAACAGTTAAATAACTAATAAAGTAATTGAACATCCTTTGCAAGAAAGGACAGGTATGGTAGTCAGGCAGAGGTAGAGAAGTTGCCAAGACAACTCATACACCATTGTAATTTAATACTAGAGTAGAATTAGGTGGACCATTAATGTGCAGACAAAGAATAGGAAGCATCCTGCAGTGGATAGGTGAGAGGACAATATCTACACAGGCCTAGTGCTGAACACATAACTATGCTATAGAACAGGCTGAACAAGATGCACACTTACCTGCATATAAACTCTTGAACATGAGGAACGCTGAACCCAATGTGCTGTTACGACTGAATTTAAGAATTTATAGTCTGCCTTTCCACTTGCGTCTGTGCTGCACTGCCAACTCTGGTCCATGGGTGGAGTTTATAAAAGGTTTACACAATTTCCTGGAGGAAAAGTCCTGAGTCTATTACTGAAATGGACATGGAGGAAGCCACTGCTTGCCATGGGACTGGTAGCATGTATTGTTACTGCTAATTGGGTTTCTGCTAAGTACTTGAGACCTGGATTGGCCACTGTTGGCAGCAGGATATGGGGCTAGATGGACCACTGGTCTGACCCATTATGGCTATTCTTATGTTCTTATTCAGACTGCAGCAGCAGCTTGTGACTTCTACACTGAGGTGATTCTACTCCAGAATGGATGGGCTAGATACAGGTTTATGCTCAGACTTGTGCATCTGCACCTGTGCTTTAAGTTGAGATGCCTCTTTTGAAAGCCGTCTTAAACAAGGAAAGGCCTAGCACTAACTTTCTTACTGGACTTTTGAAGTCACTGCTCTGAATCATGGCAGCTATTATCAGCAGATGAGGATTGTACACCGTTGTGAATTGAAAAGCCAGGTGGTATATCAAATTTTTAATAAACTAAATCTACTGGAATGTGTATAATCCACCTGTCTGCAAAAGATTTCCTTCCGTCTTCATGAACAGGAGCCTCTTCTACATTTCTTAGTGTTTACAAAGATGGAGGAGATCCTTCCAAGCCTATGGGGACATTCTCCTGCAACACCTGCATTTCAGCCTGGTTGTGTTCAGAACTCAAAAAGGTTAGACATCTTATGGTTGTTGAAGTTCTGGATCTTTTTTTCACAATGCAGGCATGGATTAAAGCCAGGTTTAGTTTGAGCTATGACAAAGAAAATAAATTTGAAAAAAAAAAAAAGACAGTTTTCTCTAATTCTTATTTCAAAGTTGATGAAAAAAATTGGGAAAATTTAGCAGAACAGTCAAAAACAAAACTGAGGTGTCAAGGAAACCACCACACAATGAAAGGGCTGTGCATGCTCAAAACTTTGGATTAATACTAATCACTGGAAGAGCTGTTCCACCCCCAGCACTGTGATGATGACGTCACTTATGTGCCTAACTATATATCCTGCCTGTTGATAAACTGTCAGGTCAATAAACAGCTAGATTATATTTAAGAAAAATATACACCAGAAGCAAAAAAGAATTTCCATTTTTAATTTTTATAAAGGAGTTTGGTGACAACCCACACATTTCTTCTTTATCAGTGCCTCATAAGGAGCCTAATAAGCTTATTTCATCACAGAATTGTTTTCCCATTACACCCCAGTTCCCACCTCCCTCTTCCCTTGCTCTCCAACAGAGTTCTCATACACATTTTCCCTTGGCATGGTCATTGCAACCTAAATATGACAAGACTTACAAATAAACATCCAATAATTATAACCAACTCTCTGGAAAACCAATGCCATTAAATTGAGAGACATATTAATCTTACCATTGATCTTTTAATATATCCAAACAAATGGCCCCTGTAACTGAGCTAATATTAGGATGCCATATTTTGGTAATAAACCGCACCTAGAACACAAAAAATGTTGTGAGATTCTTATAAATACAGCAGTTATTACACAAGATGATACAAATGATTAGTACAATATACAGTTCCCAATGTCAGCTTACCCTAGATCTGTTTTGTCAGCTGAGAAAGCGACTGACAGAATATTCAGACTCCAGGAGGAACAGACAGCTGCATAACTTGTGCAGCACCATCTGGTGGCCACCAACTACTAGAATACAATCATATAGACAGAAACCAACCTCACAATAGACTAGACATCACTGGAATGGGGTAACTAGGGATAACTCCAGGTAACACTAGATCTGCAAAATGAGAAACAAACCAGCGTATCCAACCTCATATTGGTCTATTCAAATTCATCCAAGGAAATATTCTCTTTCCTTTAGTAACAACAGATCAGTCCAGAACGTGTGGGTTATTTATGTCTGTTGACCAGTGAATGGAAACTGAGAAAGAAAGCATTTTTTTGTGATCCGCCCCTTAAGAGTACTGTGCCTCCCTAGAACACTCAGTATTTCAAATGAAAAAGAAATAGATCACACAGATTTTATTTAAGCTTACTATACCTCTTTGACTGGCAAGCAGGGCTAAGCTGTTTACAGACTAAAAAGTATGTAAACAAGGAAAAAGGAATTACATTTATTTTGATAGGAAAGTTCAACAAACATTCAAACAATGGATATTATAAACATACAAGACAACCAGAGAATACTGCACTGTCCATCCTGCTCGCAGTCCGGCTCCAAAGACCTGCCAAAAAATCCAGGTCTTAATAGCAGTTTTGAAGCGTTCTAAGGTGTGCTCACCAAGTATTGTTAATGGGGCAAGTTCCAAAGTGCAAGGGCAGTAAAGTAAAAAGCAAGCATCTTGTCGGTCCAGACAGTATCATGCAATGATCATTTAAAGATCTAAGGACTCAGGTTGGAGTGTAGGGTATGGTTAAACAGGAAAGGTATAATGGAGATCCAAACCTAAAGGTGAGTAAAATCTTAAAGTGGACTCGATATTCCACAGGGAGCCAATGGCGACTTTTCAATAACAGGGTCGCATGGTCTGTTTTTCACGAGTGAAATAATAAATGACTAGCTTTGTTTTGTAAGGACTGAATCTTTTTAATAGTTGCTTTGGATATACCAGATTAAACAATGTTGCAATAGTCAATCCTAGTAATCAAAAGGGCCAATAAAAATGAATGAAATGAGTCATGATCAAATTAAGAATGAACAGAGCATAGTTGCCGCAAGATACAGAACCCTGTTCTACAGAAAGAAGAGACCTGAGGAACAAGAGATAATTTTCAGGTCTACAATACTACTTAAGTATCGGAAGTGATCTACCAGAACAATGGTGGCATGAAAAATGAGAGGAGAAGCTAGACGTGTAGGGTCCAGTAAGCCAATAGGCTACAGTTTTTGTCATGGATGTTATATTGAGATTCTAGCATCCGAATAACGGAGAAGTAAGATGCTGGCCACAGAAAAGTGAAATGGTATACCAAATTCTTGGATAAGAAGTGCAAGCTGGCTTAAAAAATAAATTAAACAATATAGGAGAAAGAATGGACCCTATATGTAATGAGTACTGAATCTGACTCATTGAAAGTAGCAACAACCTGAAAGGACCTCAACAGCTACACAATGAATTGTGAAATTGAAATGCTTAAAATAGTTCTTTATTAATATTTAATAAAGAACTATTTTAAGCATTTTGATTGCACACTTCACTGTGTAGCTATTGTGGTTGTCCACTGTTTGATTTTTTCTGGATTCCTTTGTGGAGATTTGTTCTTCCTCAACTTGAAAGGACATATCAGACAGAAAAGACTGATACCAGTTCAGCAGAATACCAGCTAAACCTAAGGAGAAGCCTGGATAGAAGGAGAGAATGACTGACCAAGTCAAAGGCGGCCAATAGATCTAAGGAAACCGCAAGGGTGATTAGGCCTTTATCCAGATGATGATGATACATTTTGCTCGACTGATGCAATTAACTGCCTCTGTGCTACAATGTGATCTAAATCCTGGCTGTCATGAGTGGAGGGCCACACGTGTTCCACAAATTATTGAAGCTGAATAAACAATCTTTCCAACAAACTAAGAAGTAGGGGTGGGCCAAGAAATTTTCACAGCCAGGGATCAATAAAAACACCTTTTATTCAGAACCACATTAGTGTATGACTTGGCACGGGGCCAAGTTTAAACGGAACCGTCTGCATCAGAGGTCTGACACTGTATACAAAAAATACAAAAACAAATATATGCATCAAACATAGCTAAAAACAATAAAAAATAAAAATAGCCAAAAAGTTGATGAATGACAAATCAATTCTCTTTTTTAAAAATTTTGGTTGGCATAGCCCTGTTTACTAAGCAGCGTTATAGGCACGTTGGCGTTTTTAATGCGTGTTAACCATGCACGCGTCTACAATATCCCTATAGGCACCAACACAGTTAGCGCATGCGCTAATTGTAGGCGCGTTAAAAACGCTAACGTGCCTTAGTAAACAGGACCCTGATTCTTTTCTTACAATAGCCCAATCCTACTTCTCTATTTTCATTTATTTTTTTATTTGTATTTTTCTTGGCACAGCACACAAAGCATGTTCACTTTCTTGTTTATTCATTTATTTTTATGTCTTTTTCATTTGTTCTACTAAGCTTTAAAAAAAAAAATTATTTTCACGCATTTTTGTATTCCTATTGAAGAATATTGTCACATATTCTTTATTTTTAACACATATGCTTATATTTATTTTTATTTTGATTGTTTCTTGCAATTATTTTCCAAAAACTTTTTTTCTAAGTTCATCTGTTTTTTAGAATAGTTTTTCTTCTATTATCTACAATTTATTCGTAAGTCAATTATACATATGCATAATATGAATATTCATTTCTACCTTTTTAACAGCTAATTTACATACCCTCGTGATCTGTTTTTTTTTTTTTTTTTTTTGGTGGGCTTATTAGCATCCAACTGATTTCCATTGCACTCGAGCAGTACGTTTTATTTCACTTTTGCTGGAACTCTGCTTTTATTTATTTATGATAACTAAGTTTCATGCAGATCATCTCATTTCTTTAACTTTCTCAACCACTTACATGCCCTCGAGTTCCTGCTGTCTTGTTCTAGGTAGACACGATACACAGAGCCAGACTTTTTCCTATTACAGTTTGTAAGCGTGTGCAATTTAATTAAAGCTATTGTATGCTTCAGCATATATTTAGCACCACATGTGTGGGTTTAAAGACTAGTTCCTTCACCTAGGTTTTTAGTTTTTCTTTTATCTTTTTGTTTTCTTGCTCACATCCGGCAGCAGCTGCTTTATTCATGTTGTAATTCATGTCGTCATATGATCTCTCTGCAGCTGTTTTGACATGTCTCATTAACAGCATGATTGCTATTACCATTTCCAATATATTTAGATTTTTTGTTTTTGTGGCGATTTTTCTTTTTATGTTTTTTTTAGACTATAGTATGCAACCCAGGTGGACATTTGATGCACTTTTCACAGACATTACTTTAAGTTATTTTTTTCTGCATTATTTTGTCAGTATGGTCCTAGTTCCTTCTATCTTCAACATTTTATACCAGGTTACTCCTTATACATTTGTTATTTAGAGTATCAGCATCTTTTAGGGGTATGTTTACTAAGGTGCATTAGCATTTTTAATGCACCTGTAAATTTAAGGCGCATTAAACACTAACATGCCTATGCATTTCTATGGTGCATTAGCGCTTAACGCGTGTACATCATTTACATGTGTTAAAAACGCTAATGCGTTGGATAGAGAACCGCTCCAGAACTAGAAATGCAAATAATCTGTACCACACTTTTTTTTTTTTTCAAATGGAATCAGAAGCTTGTCTGCCATGCTGTGCAAATAGGACCCAGCTCCTATCCTGTGACTGCACTAGAATGAAGGGAACTGTTAAGAAGGGCAAAAAGGCCAGAGAAACCCTGCTGCCCTCAATTCAATTCAGGCAAGTCCATGCTGGTCATGATCCGGAAATGGTGCTAAATTTCTAAATACTTTGTCTGCAATAGCAATCTGCTCCACAGCCAGAGTGAAACAATGTATCTGAAGTAGTACTGTTAAGGGGTATAAAGGCACAAGTTACTTCCTCAAAGGATATGAAATGTGAAGGTTGGAAACTCTTAAAACTGTTAGCTGAGAGCAAATAAGAGCAGTACTTCTCTCACACACTGGCAGAACATTTCACTAGCGCTAAAGAGCATTCCAGCAACAGAAATAATTCCAGTCAGACCAAGAGCTTTTACTCATGGATGATGATCCCACCCTCAATGCTTTCACAGGCAGGATTCCATGAGGGAGTTCTGGGCCACAGTCACACTTTATTTTCAATGCCTTTTAGATACTAAAAGGCTTCTCCCTGTTGCATGTTGAATTTCAGTACCCAGAATCCAAGCCTCATACACTGAAGTGTAGAGAAGGTTGAGGGGGGAGCGCAGGGCATTCAGAACCTCTGAACTGTACCCCAGCTTCAAGCATAACGTCTGTAGAAACATCAGAAATGAGGAGCTCAAACCATAAAGGGTACCCACAGTTTAACTGGATTTCAGTTCCCAAACTGGAACAGGAGCCACTCTATCTGGTCAGAAGGTGCACAGTTAGTATTCTCTGACTCCAGAGGACGAATGGCAGGCTGAGTGTTCTAGAGAGACACGGTACCCTTAAGGGGTGAATCACAGGGAACTACTTTCTTTCTTTGTCTCCATCCACAGGTTGACAGATAAGTTCTGGACTGATCTGTGGGGTGCTAAAGAATGCAACCTGAAAATCTTCCAAACACTTATAGTATTCAGTTTGTGTGGAAAAACTTATAAAATAAAGCTATTAGAAGCAGAGCAAACAGCACTCAAATCTGGAAGAAATCCTAGCCAAGACATTTCCACAGAAAAACCTAACGGGGTTATTTACTAACAGATTTTATTCTTATGGGACCTGCAGCAGATAACACTCACTCTTAGTAAATAACCCCCCCCCCCCCCCCAGGTTACTCATCAGATGTTCTCTATGGACAACAGGATTCAAGTCCTCAAAAGTGGGTGATGTCATCCAACAGACCCAGGCATGGGGAAGCACTTCCATGGCTTAGAATAGACCAAGAAGCTTCTGCAACTTACCATGCATGTGGACCTCTTCCTATGCTGCATCACACAGGGCCTTCTCAGCTCCAAAATAATGTATTTAGAAGTCAACTCTTAGGGTAACTGAAAAGGCATGTGATGCCTTGAATCCTGCTGTCCCTGGAGAACACCTGTTGCACATAAGTAACTTGGTTTTCATAGAGAAGCAGGATTGCAAGTCCACATGAAAGACTCCCTAGCAACAGGTTGCCTTCAATAAAAAAAAAAAAAGGGGGGGAGGGGCCAAAAAGATTTGCCGAGGGGCAGCCACCAAAATTGTTTTTAGTAGCTACACGCTTTTTTTTCAGTCTTTGTTTTGTTAATTTAAGTTAAACAAGAGGTATGCTGAAAATCAAACACACACAAACCAAAAAAAAACAAAAAAAAAACCTGGACCTAGTGGGGTTGGAGTTGAGTTCCAGATCTCATTTCTGATCCAGGAGAAGAGGACAGACCTACCAATCCTACTGTCATGTCAGGATCCCTTTCCAAACAATAATAAGATGTGAATGTATTGACTGATGCTCATGTTGCAGCTCTGCAAATCTCCTCAACATAGGCTGATCTCAAGTGCACTACTGATGCAGCCATGGTTCTCATATATGGAGCCTTGCCATGTCCCATCAAACTCAAGCTTGCTTGGGCGTAAGCAAAGGAGAACAGACTGTTAGTTTACTGGATAGTGTATACTTGGTAACAGTAGCTCCATGTTTATTGAGGGGGGGAAAAAAAAAAAGAAACCCTGCGTGGACTTTCTAAGGTTGCTCCAAGTAGAAGGCTAAGGCTCTTTTGCAATCCAGAAAGTGTAAAACACATTTGCTACTGTGGGCATGTGGATTAGGAATAAATGATGGCTTAGGGAAAAATGCTGGCAGGGCAATTAAGGTAAAAAGCAGACCGCCACAGAAAAGAATTTTGGATGTATGCACAGACCATCCTATTATTGACTCTGTACAAGGTGGCACATCACTATGCTCTGGAGCTTACTAACTCTGCATGCCAAGGAGACAGCTAAGACCTAGTGGCTCAAGTGAGCCTTCATTACCTGTGTTAAAGCAATGCTGAAATCTCAAAACACAGGAGGTAGTTTGATGGGAGGCTTGAAGCAAGCTGCTTGTAATTTTGACAGACTATAGAGATGGATTTTCCTTCTACATGGTAATAAGCACTAATAGCATTAAGTGAATAATGGTCTTGGTCTTTAAACTTGATCTGGAGAAATGTAAAAGGTATTCAATGTGAAACTTTGTTCTTACTTAATTTCCTTTCCTTGATTTTTGCTAGACCCATTCAGATTGAAACATAGAAAAATGTAGCAGATAAAGACCATATAGCCTTACCCAGTCTGTCTATCCATGCCACCTACTTTACCCTATCACTTCCTTGGAGATCCTGTGTACTTGTCCCAACTTCTCTTGAATTCAAATACTGAATTCGTCTCTTCCACTTCTACAGGGAACCCAATCCAAGAATTCACCACCCTTTCCGTGTAAAAGTATTTCCTCAGATCACTTCTCAAAAGTATTTCCTCAGGTCACGAGTTTATCCTATGATCCCTCGTTCCAGAACGTCCTTTCAATTGAAAGAGACTTGCCTCCTGTGCATTTATTCTGCATAGGTATTCAAATATCATATCTTCCTTCTCTTACCATTCTTCCAAAGAATACATATTGAGATCTTTAAGTCTGTCCCCATATGCTTTATGAGAAAAACCACTGACCATTTTAGTCGCTACCCTCTGGATCGACTCCATACTGTTTATATCCTTCTGAAGGTGTGGTCTCCAGAATTATACACAATATTCTAAATGAAGTCTCACCAGAGTCTTATACAGGGGCATCATCACCTCCTTTTTCCTACTGGACATTCCTCTCCCTATGCACCTAAACATCTTAGCTTTCGCAGGCACCTCTTCTACCTGTTTGGCGACCTTAATATCATATACGATCACAAGCAAGTACCACTGCTCTTTCGTGCACAAAAGTTCTTCACCCCCTAAATTATACCATTCCCTCGGGTTTTTGCAGCCCAAATTTATGACCCTGCATTTTTTAACATTAAATCTTAGCTGCCAAATTCCAGACCATTCCTCTAGCACTGCTAAGTCTTTCCTCCATCAGGGGTGTCTGCCCTATTGCAGATTTTTGTATCATCTGCAAACACGCAAACCTTGACAGCCCTTCAATAATATTGCTTTAAAAATGTTAAAAAGAACCAACCCAAGAACTGAACCTTTGCGGCAAATCACAGGTTAACATCCTTTTCCTCAGAATGAGCTCCATTTACCACTATCCTCTGTTGCCATCCACTCAACCATACCGATTGCACTAAGCTTATTTGTTAGTTATCTATGTGGAATTGTATCAAAGGTTCTGCTAAAATATAAATCACCACATCTAGCTTCCTCCCTCGATCCAACTCTCTAGTCACCCTGTCAAAGAAATTAATCAGATTTGTCTGACAAGACCTGCCTCTAGTAAAACCATGTTGCCTTGGGTACTGTAAATCCACTAGATTCCAAAAGCTTTACTATTCTCTATTTTAAAAGTGTTTCCCTTAACTTACTTACAGGCATGTAGCTCCCAACCATATCTGCTCTTCTCCAGTCCTCCGGGACTACTCCTGACTCTAGAGAAGCATTGAAAAATCAGCCAGGGGAGCCACTAGAACTTCCCCAAGTTCCTTCAGAAACCCTTGGATTTATGTCATCTGGCCCCATGGCTTATCCACCTATAGTTTTGCTAGCTCCTCATGAACACAGTCCTCTGAAAAATGTTCAGGGACTACCACCCCTCCCATTCCTGTGTGTGTGTGTCATAAGAACATAAAAATAGCCATATTGAGTCACATCAATGGTCCACCTAGCCCAGTATCCTGCTTCCAGCAGTGGCCAATTCAAGTCAAAGATACCTAGCAGAAACCCAATTAGTACCACCATTCCATGCTACAAATCCAAGGGAACTTATACAAACCTTTTTTAAAGTCAGATATACTAACTGCTGTTACCACAGCCTTCGGCAATGAGTTCCAGAGCTCAACTATTCTTTGAGTGGAAAATATTTCCTCCTATTTGAAGTTACATGGAAATACTTTTAACACACCCTGGTCTTTGTACCTTTTGAATGACTGAAAAATCGATTTACCTCCACCCGCTCCACATCACTCAGGATTTTGTAGACCTCAATCATATGCCCCACTCAGCTGTCTCATTTCCAAGCTGAAGAGCCCTAACCTCATACGTGTGCAGTTCTATCCCTTTATCATTTTGGTTGCTCTTCTTTGAACCTTTTCTAATTATGCTATATATTTTTTTTTAGATACGGTGACCAGAACTGAACACAATACTTAAGGTGAGGTTGCACCATGGAGCGATTCAGTGGCATTATAATATTTTTAGTCTTATTTTGTATCCCTCTACCAATAATTCCTACCATCTTCTTTGCTTTTTTGGTCATCACGACATACTGGGCAGAAGCTCTCTCTCAGGCGAGGGAGTATGATCGGAAGGCAGACCACAGGACTCCTCATCCGAGAAATACCTGGTGTCCTGCTCCGCTTCCCAACGAGTCCTCTCCATCGGTATTGGATATGAGTTGGTGAACCTCGGTCCGAAGCCGGGCCCGTCTCGACGCCGAGGAACGATGTCCTTCGTGGTGGTGTCGAGAGGAAGACCCCCGAGCCACAGGCGACGAAGCTTCCTCCAGCAACGTCAGCGGGGAGTCAACCTGGGTGGTAAGCGGTACCGGGGTCAGAGACCTCACCACGGGCGACGAGCCAACCACTGCCTCCCTCAACGGTACCGACGGCGCAAGCACCTGCGGTACCGGAACAGAATGTACCGACGGCGCAAGTACCGAAGGTACCGGAGATGGTCGCAACAGCTCTCCCAGAATCTCTGGGAGTACGGCCTGGAGGCTCTCGTTCAGAGTAGCTGTAGAGAAAGGCAAAGGAGCCGTTACAGGCGAAGACGACAGAACCTGTCTGGGGCTCGGAGTCTGTACCGGGATGTCCTGGTTAGAGCGCACCGACACCTCCTGAATGGAGGGCGAGCGATCCTCCCGGCGTTGGCGCTTTTCGGGTGCTGAAGTCCTTGGCGTCCCGGAGCGGGAAGGTGACTGATGGCGATGCTTCTTAGCCTTCACTCGAAGCACGCCAATGGTACCCTATGGTACCGAAGAGGAAGACTTGGAATCCACACGCCTCCTCAGGGCCGGGTCCGAAGAAGGTCGATCCCGGGGGGCCTGTAGAACAGGAGTCCTCGAGGCAGGTGGAGACCCGCTCGATGTCTCACTGCCACCAGCATGGGACCTATGGACAGCCCTTACCTGCACTCCAGACGTCGATGCAGTCTCCGGTACCGACATCGATACCGGCGATTACCTCGATACCAAAGGACCGGACCTGGCTCCGAACAAAATGTTCCACTGAGCCAATCTCGCCGCCTGAGTCCTCTTTTTCAATTGGAGGCACAAAGTACAGGCGTTGGGACGATGATCAGCTCCCAAACACTGAAAACACGAAACGTGTCTGTCAGTGTGCGAGATTGTCCGGTTGCACGACGTGCACTTTTTAAAGCCACTGGTAGGCTTCGTGGACATGGGCAGAAAAATCACGCCGGCGAGGTCAAACGCGATGGTGTCGGAAAAAAGGACACAAAAAAAAAAAAAAGAAAAAAGGGGTCCCACACGGGCGGCCCAAAATGGCCGCCGAAGAAAAAGAAAGAAAACTTACAGGAGCAAAGTTCTACGAAAATAAAGGAAAATATTCTTTTTTTTTTTTTTTAAACAGAAGATCGCGGAAAGCGAAAAGAGCCGAAAAAACGGTGAAAAAACTCACGGGGAGTCCGTAAAACCGCAGCGAGGGGTCTCTGGGCCAGAGAACAGCAGCGAAGTAGCGTCCTGAGCCACGGAGAAAACAAGACTGAGGAGCACTGCTCGCGTTCGGGCGGAAAGACGGTCGTGCGGGTGCGCGAGGCTAGCAAACTCTTTGTTGCTAGGAAAAATTCCGCAGAACAACACAGACAATGAAAACTTCCTTAATGAATTGGACCCAACCATTGGAGAATACCTGGCATATCGGACCTGGTTAAACTTTGCCCTCCTTACCGTCGGAAACAGTTACCCAAGCGATTAGTAGGTTATCCAACACTCACTGCAAACTAGATACCTGTCCCAGCTACATAATGAAATCCGTCCCTGACCGCTTCATAGCAGACCTCGCATCGCACCTAAATTACATGATTCAGCAAGGCCTCTTCCCTAAGGAAAATGGTAATATCCTACTCACCCCAATACCAAAAGATACCAAGAAAAAAACCCAAATGAAATCACTAACTACCATCCAGTAGAATCTATCCTGTTGGTGGTCAAACTGATGGAAAGCATGGTAACCAAACAACTTACAGATTATATAAACAAATTCTCAATATTACACGAATCACAGTCAGGCTTTCGCCCCCTCCACAGCACGGAAACAGTATTACTCACTCTTCTAGCCAAATTCAAGCAGGAAATAGCAACAGGCAAAAACATCCTTCTCCTCCAATTCGACATGGTAAACCATAATATATTAATAAGATTACTAGATAAGTTCGAGATTGGTGGAAACATACAACTGGATCAAAGGCTTCCTAACCACAAGAACACATCAAGTAAAATCAAATTCAAACATATCACCGTGAAAAGCAGACTGTGGAGTACTGCAAGGATCACCACTATCACCGATCCTATTCAACTTAATGATGACCCCACTTGCCAAGTCCTTATCCAACCATGGCCTTAATCCTTTCATATAGGCAGACAATATCATATTATACATTTCTTACAAAACCAAACTGACAGAAATCACCATCCTTAGTGGAGCACATGATCTGGTGAAGGACGTTATGGTACTGGGGCCGCTTGATAACAGTGATCATAATATGATCAGTTTTGATATCAACCTTGAAGTAACTATACACAGGAAGTCAAATACGTTAGCGTTTAACTTTAAAAAAGGAGACTATGATAAAATGAGAAGAACAGTTAAAAAAAAAAAACTTAGGGGGGCAACTGAGAGGGTAAAAACTGTACAACAGGCATGCACGTTGTTCAAAAATACCATCCTGGAGGCCCAGGTCAAACATATTCCGCGAATTAGAAAAGAAAGACGAAGTCCAAAAGACAGCCGGCATGGTTGAAAAGTGAGGTGAAGGAAGCTATTAGGGCTAAAAGAAACGCCTTCAGAAAATGGAAGAAGGAACCGTCTGAAAATAACAAGCAGCAGCATAAGGAGTGTCAAAGCAAATGCAAGGCGCAGAAAAGGGCTAAAGGAAACGCCATCAGAAAATGGAAGAAGGAACCATCTGAAAATAACAAGAAGCAGCATAAGCAAATGCAAGGCGCAGATAAAGAAGGCCAAGAGGGATTAGGAAAAAAAGGTAGCATTAGAGGCAAAAAAATAGCAACATTTTTCGGTATATTAAAAGCAGAAAGCCAGCAAAAGGATCGGTTGGGCCGCTGGATAACCGAGGGGTAAAAAGGACGATCAAGGAAGATAAAGACGTAGCGGAGAGATTGAATGAATTCTTTGCTTCGGTCTTCACAGAGGAAGATTTGGGTGGGATACCGGTGTCAGAAATGGTATTTCAAGCGGACGAGTCAGAGAAACTTACTGACTTCACGGTAAACCTGGAGGATGTAATGGGGCAGTTCAGCAAACTGAAGAGTAGCAAATCTCCTGGACCGGATGGTATTCATCCTAGAGTACTGATAGAACTGAAAAATGAGCTTGCGGAGCTACTGTTAGTGATATGCAATTTATCCTTAAAATCGAGCGTGGTACAGGAAGATTGGAGGGTGGCCAATGTAACGCCGATTTTTAAAAAAGGTTCCAGGGGACATCCGAGAAATTATAGACCGGTGAGTCTGATGTCGGTGCCAGGGAAAATGGTAGAGGCTATTATCAAAAACAAAAATTACAGAGCACATCCAAGGACATGGATTACTGAGACCAAGTCAGCACGGCTTGTGTGTGGGGAAATCTTGCCTGACCAATTTACTTCAGTTCTTTGAAGGGAGTAAACAAACATGGACAAAAGGGAGCCGGTTGATATTGTGTATCTGGATTTTCAAAAGGTTTTTGGCAAGGTACCTCATGAAAGGCTACAGAGAAAATTGGAGGGTCATGGGATAGGAGGTAATGTCCTATTGTGGATTAAAAACCGGTTGAATGATAGGAAACAAAGAGTGGGGTTAAATGGCCAGTATTCACAATGGAGAAGGGTAGTTAGTGGGGTTCCTCAGGGGTCTGTGCTAGGACCGCTGCTTTTTAATATATTTATAAATGATTTAGAGATGGGAGTAACTAGCGAGGTAATTAAATTTGCTGATGACACAAAGTTATTCAAAGTCATTAACTCACGACAGGATTGTGAAAAATTACAGAAGGACCTTACAAGACTGGGAGGCTAAATGGCAGATGACGTTTAATGTGGGAAAAAAGAACCCGAATTATAGCTACGTCATGCAAGGTTCCACGTTAGGAGTTACGGACCAAGAAAGGGATCTGGGTGTCGTCGTTGATAATACACTGAAACCTTCTGCTCAGTGTGCTGCTGTGGCTTGGAAAGCGATTAGAATGTTGGGTATTCTTAGGAAAGGTATGGAAAACAGGTGTGAGGATGTTGTAATGCCGTTGTATCGCTCCGTGGTGCGACTGCACCTTGAGTATTGTGTTCAATTCTGGTTGCCGCATCTCAAGAAAGATATAGTAGAATTGAAAAAGGTGCAGCGAAGGGCGACTAAAATGATAGTGGGGATGGGACGACTTCCCTATGAAGAAAAACTAAGGAGGCTAGGGCTTTTCAGCTTGGGGAAGAGACGGCTGAGGGGCGATATGATAGAGGTATATAAAATATTGAGTGGAGTGGAACAGGTGGATGTGAAGCCTCTGTTCACGCTTTCCAAAAATACTAGGACTAGGGGGCATGCGATAAAACTACAGTGTAGTAAATTTTAAACAAATCGTAGAAAATATTTCTTCACCCAACGCATAATTAAACTCTGGAATTCGTTGCTTGAGAACGTGGTGAAGGTGGTTAGCTTAGCTGAGTTTAAAAAGGGGTTAGACGGTTTCCTAAAGGACAAGTCTGTAAACCACTACTAAATGGACTTGGGAAAAATCCACAATTCCAGGAATAACATGTATAGAATGTTTATACATTTGGGAAGCTCACCAGGTGCCCTTGGCCTGAATTGGCCGCTGTCGTGAACAGGATGCTGGGCTCGATGGACCTTTGGTCTTTTCCCAGTGTGGCATTACTTATGTACTAGGGAGCCAAGTGGCATCCACAACAAAGAAAATGTTCCACTCAATGTAGAAACTCAAATGCGTGAAGCAATTCTTCCCAAGGGAAACATTTTGCAACCTGATACAATCAATGCGCTCCTTGTGACTCTGGGCAAGTCACTTAACCCTCCATTGCCCCAGGTACAAATAAGTACCTGTATACAATATGTAAGCCTCATTGAGCCTGCCATGAGTGGGAAAACGCGGGGTACAAATGTAACAAAACAAAATAAATAAAATGGTACTAAGCCACTTAGATTACTGCAATGGAATTTATGCGGGATGTATAGAACAAACCTTAAAGAAATTTCAGACCACTCAAAACACGGCAGCTAAGCTTATATTTGGTAAAACGCGATTTGAAAGCACAAAACCCCTCCGCGAAAAACTACACTGGCTCCCAATCAAAGAACGCATCGCCTTCAAAATCTGCACCCTGGTTCACAAAATCATCTACGGAGTAGCCCCGAGTTACATGACAGACTTGATCGACTTACCAATTAGAAATACATCCGAATCAACACGATCTTCTCTAAATCTGCACTACCCAAGCTGCAAAGGACTTAAAAACAAAACAACTTACGTATCTAGTTTTTCCTACATAAGCACACAACTGTGGAACGCATTACCAAAAGCCTTGAAAACGACGTACGACCACCTAAAATTCTGGAAATCACTAAAAACCAACCTGTTTAAAAAGGCATACCCTACCAATCCAACTTAAATGCCTAATCTCTGCAACACAACCAAACTAAAGCACGTAATGCTCTTCCATTCTCTGATTCCCTAATGTGGCTGTGCCACGTGAACTTGATCTTACCACAACATCACCCTGTATCTGTTCACACCGGAGCCTGCAAAGACCTCTCCGGTACTATGTAAGCCACATTGAGCCTACAAATAGGTGGGAAAATGTGGGATACAAATGTAAAAAATAAGTAAATAAAAATAAATACGCACTAATAGTTATCTTGACAACCATTGTAAAACACAGTATCATACAACCACAACCTTGCAAATGTAATTGAATCAATATAATCTCTAACAACTGTTAAATATAAGCCACTCGTTTTTGGATAATTGTGGCATTCAAGTATGAATAAATGAATAAATAAATAAATAAATAAAATAATAATAAAGCAGCTTCCAGGGGGGCCTAATTGCACTCAATGTAAGTGCTACAAGCCATAGACTGCGCCACAGGGAGCTAAGCCAAGAACAAACTAGAACCTGCTGTACTAGTCCACACTGTGACAATCTGCTGGAAGCACAGAACACTGATACATTCCAGTGCTACACCCTACACTGTGATGTAATCACTGGAAAGTTCCAGGTCTCCGCCTCCATCTGTTAGTAATGGCTGGTCTAGCCGAATGAAAGGGAAGCTGTTTTTGTGTGGGACAGGAAAAGGATCTAGGGCCTTACTAATCAAACCACATAGAAAACTTCTTCCACTGAAATATGCAAGTAGAATCTCTCTTAAAGCTAGAAGGATTTGTAATGCACCATGAGCCATATGCAAGGCAGCCATAATTACTCTCTGCACATCCATGCTCTGAAGAAGGATCTAATGCTGGGATACAAGTGTGTCACTGATCAGTGTTGGAGAATTTCCTAGTTTTGGTCGGTCTCCTTATGGATAACTCCTAAAGAAGAGGAAATCAAATTTGCCACTCTTGTGTTGAGGGACGACTCATGCGGTGGAAGTTCTTGACTTCTTTTGTCTGCTAAGTCATTATCATTCCCTGCTAGATACAATCCTTCAAGATACTACCCTGTTCCACATTCTGACATTTTTGCAATACAGGAGGTGTGAACCTGTTCCTTCAAGTCTTATAATATACAAAATTGCCACCTCACTGCCTATTTGGGTTGCCAACAAAATTTATTTCTAATCCAATCTCCAAAAGTGAATGTAACTGACCAACGTTGAGTGTGATTAGGCCCCCTGGAAGCTTCTTTATTATCATTAAGTTTTTCCCCAAGTAGACACACACAGCATGTAGTCCATCTACGTGGGCTCCCAGCACAGTCTGGATGCATCTGTGATAAGGACAACATGGACAGAAGGAAATATGAAAAGGAATTCCTTTTCCTTTTGCCAGATTTAATTGCTCCAAACACCAGGCCAGGGAGTTTGAGAAATCTGGTAATAAAGACTAGGTCCTATAACTATGAGCTGTTTCTTTTTTTTTTTTTAATCATTTTCACTTTTATTTAAAAGTGGACTCCTACAGTTGATGTATCTCAACTTAAAAGTCGCCAAACTGTCTTATTTCATTCTGTATTGGGAATCCATTAACTATATTTTAAATGTTTATTAAGTTTCATGTTATACATCAAGAAACAAGCGTGAGTATACATTTTTTCAAATTAAAGAAACATTTCCACAAAGCAAATTAATTATCGCAATTGTAAGAAAGCCTTAAAGAAATTTAAAAAAATTCAGACCACATTTGAGGAGAACCCGAGAATAGAAAAAGAAACATAAAAATAAATCCTAACATATTAAAGACACTGTCAACCCAACCCAAGCTCAATATAATTCTCCAAAAGCTCACAAATCCATAGTGTCACTTCTACACCTGATTTCTTGCTCTGAATGAAGGTTCACAATTGTACTGGATCATAAAATACATAACAGGCCTCATGAAGCTGTATCTTGCATTTGTATGGAAATCTTAAAAATAATTTTGCACTACGAGTAAGGGCTTCTTGCTTCATAGCAAGTAACTGTTTCCTACACTCCTGGGATTTCTTACGTACATCTGGAAAAATTCTAATCTTGCGTCCAAGAAAATCCACATTTTGAAAGGACCACTGAGACTTTGTTTTGTGCAAAAACAAAAAAGTCACAATTACAGTTGCAGTCCCAGTTACAAAATCTCCAGAAGTTTCCAAAAGGCCTGTAACATTAAGTGTAGAAACCTGTTTGTATAGGCCTCACTTGGTCTTTCACCACAGTTGAAAATACACCTCTATGCCTCCCTTTAATATATATTATGTTCTAAGCATTTAGACTTACAAAGTTCCATAGTAAACTATGGAACTTTGTAAGTTTACAAAGTCATGCTAGTGGCTGCTGATGCAATAATGCCGACACAGTCCATTCACTCTGAATGGGCTGTGTTGACGTTGCCATGCGACTTTGTAAATGGCGGGGGGGGGGGGGGGGGGGGGGTGCTTTGAAAATGAGCCCAATTGCATTTTCCAGAAACTTCTAAACCTCTTTTAGATACTTATGAAAAACCTCCCTAGGTGCCATGGAAAGAACACAAGAAAATTTAAAATATGCAAGTTCAAAGATTTAGCCTTGCTTTCCATAAGTTCCAACATTGGATGAATTGCCATTTTGTCCACTACTAGAGAAAACTAAGGCAAGTACACTAAAGGAAAAATTTCTCAATCTGGACCAAGAGGTAAAAGCAATTAAAAGTAATCAGACTCCATCACCTGCGATTTACTTGCAATTTGGCCAAAGACTGAGAGCAGCCTAGTGGTTAGAGCACCAGTCTTGATATCAAGAGGTGGCTGGTTCAAATCCCACTGCTGCTCCTTGTGATCTTGGGCAAGTCACTTAATCCTCCATTGCCTCACGTACAAAATTAGATTGTGAGCCCTCCAGGGACAGAGAATACCCAGTGTACCTGAATGTAACCCACTGTGAGCTACTACTGAAAAAGGTGTGAGCAAAATCTAAATAAAAATGATTAATAATAAATTGTGCAAAAACTCCAGACAGCTTGTGCATACATTCCACTGTTTGCCAAAGTTCTTCCAAGGTGACAACTGTGGGCTTGAGCAAAGGAGGAACAGCAAAAGATGATAAAGAAGCCTCAGCAATACATCCAACTCTCAATACAGGGAGATCACTGGACCCCCCCCCCCCCCCCCCCCCCCCGTTCCTTGAGGCACCAACTCAGTTCCACTGGGCTCAGCCACCCAACCGAGTGCCTACCCCAGAGCTGAAGCCATCATTCCAGGCCTCTCCTGCACCTGGCTCCCAAGCTAGAGCCCAAAGAGCTGGTGGCAGAGGTGGAGAGACTGGGCTCAGTGATGTGTCACTGCCCAGCAGTACGGTGGTCTCTGCCCCACCTGCCACAGCAGGAACACCCAGAACAGGTTGAGAAGCTGCAACATACTGTTCCATGGAGTGCTGCCCCAAAGCCATCAGGGTCAGCGTCGAGGTCGGACGGGGATTCCTCACTCTTTCCAGTCTCTTAGGCATCATAACTCAAAGGTAAATTCCAAAGGAAAGTAGTTATTGGGAAGAAGGTCCATAGAGCACTGCTATAGCATGTCATGTCAGCAGTCATTTTGGGTCCTTCACTTGGAGATCTATTACTAGCATACCGATGTATAAGGGACTGTACTGGGTATTTTTGGTCAACAAAGTAATTTAGAATTTACCCTTCACGTCAGATATCAAATCTGACGTCTTTTGGCACGCAAACTAGTATTTAAGTTTGTGTTCCAATGGGACAGCGTATTTTATATTTAATTTAGTTTCAACAAAATTGAAGCTTCCATCGGTTAAGTCCGGAGTTTGATTTAACTAAATTTATTAGTTTAATTGGGTCAACAGGTTTAATTTAGAATGCATACTCTGTAAACTTTCACTTTGTACCAAGCATTCAACCTGAGCACTAAAGCCAGATTTGGTTTTAAATTTAGATATATTTTAAGGAAAAGGCTACCTTTGTTTTTAATCTTAGGACACATTTATGCTTTTAGTTAAATTATTTGGAACCCTTTTGGGTTTGTGTCTTAAAAAATAGCTCTATAATATAGTATTATATTGTTCAGTTGTCCCGTAGTATGCATCTTCCAGCATGTAATTTAGGAATATTTTATTAATTCAATTTGGAAATGACAGTAATACCAAAATACGTTTATCAAGTTTTATAATGTACTTCTAAAACGCAATTTGCCTTGACAATTTTCCATTTTTGTCCTTGTTTGTGTCATCTGTTCACAGAGATTTTATGTAAAGTTCTAGTACCTTTGGAGACATCTTTTACTCTTGTCTTAACTGTTCATTTGATCATTGTTCAGTTTAAATTTAATCAAACTATGTTAGTTCCTTTTCACAATAGCAGTACTTGTTTCAACAATTTATTTATTGCACATTATTTATAGCTTGTGCTTAAGTTTATTTTTATGATTTACTTTTCGTATGCAGAGTGAATTGATGTGCCTTGGGCTTCTGAAGAAGAAACACATTGCCATTTATTTAATTAATGGTTATTTCAAAAATGGTATTTTTCAGATTCTATATATATGCACTTAGGTTTCTTTTTGTCGTTGCCATCAACAAATATTTCATCTGAGCAACTTTAAGATTGATCTCTTCCTCCTCTATTTCAATATTCTTTTTATGAAATATATATTTAAATAGTTTTTAACAATGGTACTATTTATGCATTGCTTCCATTACATCTTATCACCTATATAGCGAATGCTACATACCTGTAGAAGGTATTCTCCGAGGACAGCAGGCTGATTGTTCTCACTGATGGGTGACGTCCACGGCAGCCCCTCCAATCGGAAACTTCACTAGCAAAGGCCTTTGCTAGTCCTCGCGCGCCCATGCGCACTGCGCATGCGCGGCCGTCTTCCCGCCCGAACCGGCTCGTGTTCGTCAGTCCCGTATGTAGCAAGACAAAGACAAGGGAAGACACAACTCCAAAGGGGAGGCGGGCGGGTTTGTGAGAACAATCAGCCTGCTGTCCTCGGAGAATACCTTCTACAGCTATGTAGCATTCGCTTTCTCCGAGGACAAGCAGGCTGCTTGTTCTCACTGATGGGGTATCCCTAGCCCCCAGGCTCACTCAAAACAACAAACATGGTCAATTGGGCCTCGCAACGGCGAGGACATAACTGAGATTGACCTAAAAAATTTACCAACTAACTGAGAGTGCAGCCTGGAACAGAACAAACAGGGCCCTCGGGGGGTGGAGTTGGATCCTAAAGCCCAAACAGGTTCTGAAGAACTGACTGCCCGAACCGACTGTCGCGTCGGGTATCCTGCTGCAGGCAGTAGTGAGATGTGAATGTGTGGACAGATGACCACGTCGCAGCTTTGCAAATTTCTTCAATAGAGGCTGACTTCAAGTGGGCTACCGACGCTGCCATGGCTCTAACATTATGAGCCGTGACATGACCCTCAAGAGTCAGCCCAGCCTGGGCGTAAGTGAAGGAAATGCAATCTGCTAGCCAATTGGATATGGTGCGTTTCCCCACAGCCACTCCCCTCCTATTGGGATCAAAAGAAACAAACAATTGGGCGGACTGTCTGTTGGGCTGCGTCCGCTCCAGGTAGAAGGCCAATGCTCTCTTGCAGTCCAATGTGTGCAGCTGACGTTCAGCAGGGCAGGAATGAGGACGGGGAAAGAATGTTGGCAAGACAATTGACTGGTTCAGATGGAACTCCGACACGACCTTTGGCAAGAACTTAGGGTGAGTGCGGAGGACTACTCTGTTATGATGAAATTTGGTGTAAGGGGCCTGGGCTACCAGGGCCTGAAGCTCACTGACTCTACGAGCTGAAGTAACTGCCACCAAGAAAATGACCTTCCAGGTCAAGTACTTCAGATGGCAGGAATTCAGTGGCTCAAAAGGAAATTCCATCAGCTGGGTGAGAACGACATTGAGATCCCATGACACTGTAGGAGGCTTGACAGGGGGCTTTGACAAAAGCAAACCTCTCATGAAGCGAACAACTAAAGGCTGTCCTGAGATCGGCTTACCTTCCACACGGTAATGGTATGCACTGATTGCACTAAGATGAACCCTTGCAGAGTTGGTCTTGAGACCAGACTCAGACAAGTGCAGAAGGTATTCAAGCAGGGTCTGTGTAGGACAAGAGCGAGGATCTAGGGCCTTGCTGTCACACCAGACGGCAAACCTCCTCCATAGAAAGAAGTAACTCCTCTTAGTGGAATCTTTTCTGGAAGCAAGCAAGATACGGGAGACACCCTCTGACAGACCCAAAGAGGCAAAGTCTACGCTCTCAACATCCAGGCCGTGAGAGCCAGGGACCGGAGGTTGGGATGCAGAAGCGCCCCTTCGTCCTGTGTGATGAGGGTCGGAAAACACTCCAATCTCCACGGTTCTTCGGAGGACAACTCCAGAAGGAGAGGGAACCAGATCTGACGCGGCCAAAAAGGAGCAATCAGAATCATGGTGCCTCGGTCTTGCTTGAGTTTCAACAAAGTCTTCCCCACCAGAGGTATGGGAGGATAAGCATACAGCAGACCCTCCCCCCAATCCAGGAGGAAGGCATCCGATGCCAGTCTGCCGTGGGCCTGAAGCCTGGAACAGAACTGAGGGACTTTGTGGTTGGCTCGAGATGCGAAGAGGTCTACCAAGGGGGTGCCCCACACCTGGAAGATCTGTTGCACTACACGGGAATTGAGCGACCACTCGTGAGGTTGCATAATCCTGCTCAACCTGTCGGCCAGACTGTTGTTTACGCCTGCCCGATATGTGGCTTGGAGCACCATGCCGTGACGGCGAGCCCAGAGCCACATGCTGACGGCTTCCTGACACAGGGGGCGAGATCCGGTGCCCCCCTGCTTGTTGACGTAGTACATGGCAACCTGGTTGTCTGTCTGAATTTGGATAATTTGGTGGGACAGCCGATCTCTGAAAGCCTTCAGAGCGTTCCAGATCGCTCGCAACTCCAGAAGATTGATCTGCAGATCGCGTTCCTGGAGGGACCAACTTCCTTGGGTGTGAAGCCCATCGACATGAGCTCCCCATCCCAGGAGAGACGCATCCGTGGTCAGCACTTTTTGTGGCTGAGGAATTTGGAAAGGACGTCCCAGAGTCAAATTGGACCAAATCGTCCACCAATACAGGGATTTGAGAAAACTCGTGGACAGGTGGATCACGTCTTCTAGATCCCCAGCAGCCTGAAACCACTGGGAAGCTAGGGTCCATTGGGCAGATCTCATGTGAAGGCGGGCCATGGGAGTCACATGAACTGTGGAGGCCATGTGGCCCAGCAATCTCAACATCTGCCGAGCTGTGATCTGCTGTGACGCTCGCACCCGCGAGACGAGGGACAACAAGTTGTTGGCTCTCGCCTCTGGGAGATAGGCGCGAGCCGTCCGGGAATCCAGCAGAGCTCCTATGAATTCGAGTTTCTGCACTGGGAGAAGATGGGACTTTGGATAATTTATCACAAACCCCAGTAGCTCCAGGAGGCGAATAGTCATCTGCATGGACTGCAGGGCTCCTGCCTCGGAAGTGTTCTTCACCAGCCAATCGTCGAGATATGGGAACACGTGCACCCCCAGCCTGCGAAGTGCTGCTGCTACTACAGCCAAGTACTTTGTGAACACCCTGGGCGCAGAGGCGAGCCCAAAGGGTAGCACACAGTACTGGAAGTGACGTGTGCCCAGCTGAAATCGCAGATACTGCCTGTGAGCTGGCAGTATCAGGATGTGTGTGTAGGCATCCTTCAAGTCCAGAGAGCATAGCCAATCGTTTTCCTGAATCATGGGAAGAAGGGTGCCCAGGGAAAGCATCCTGAACTTTTCTTTGACCAGATATTTGTTCAGGGCCCTTAGGTCTAGGATGGGACGCATCCCCCCTGTTTTCTTTTCCACAAGGAAGTACCTGGAATAGAATCCCAGCCCTTCCTGCCCGGATGGCACGGGCTCGACCGCATTGGCGCTGAGAAGGGCGGAGAGTTCCTCTGCAAGTACCTGCTTGTGCTGGAAGATATAAGACTGAGCTCCCGGTGGACAATTTGGAGGTTTTGAGGCCAAATTGAGGGTGTATCCTTGCCGGACTATTTGAAGAACCCACTGATCGGAGGTTATGAGAGGCCACCTTTGGTGAAAAGCTTTCAACCTCCCTCCGACTGGCAGGTCGCCCGGCACTGACACTTGGATGTCGGCTATGCTCTGCTGGAGCCAGTCAAAAGCTCGTCCCTTGCTTTTGCTGGGGAGCCGAGGGGCCTGGCTGAGGCGCACGCTGCTGACGAGAGCGAGCGCGCTGGGGCTTAGCCTGGGCCGCAGGCTGTCGAGAAGGAGGATTGTACCTACGCTTACCAGAAGAGTAGGGAACAGCCTTCCTTCCCCCAAAAAATCTTCTACCTGTAGAGGTAGAGGCTGAAGGCTGCCGGCGGGAGAACTTGTCGAATGCGGTGTCCCGCTGGTGGAGCTGCTCTACCACCTGTTCGACTTTTTCTCCAAAAATATTATCCGCACGGCAAGGCGAGTCCGCAATCCGCTGCTGGATTCTATTCTCCAGGTCGGAGGCACGCAGCCATGAGAGTCTGCGCATCACCACACCTTGAGCAGCGGCCCTGGACGCAACATCAAAGGTGTCATACACCCCTCTGGCCAGGAATTTTCTGCACGCCTTCAGCTGCCTGACCACCTCCTGAAAAGGCTTGGCTTGCTCAGGGGGGAGCGCATCAACCAAGCCCGCCAACTGCCGCACATTGTTCCACATGTGTATGCTCGTGTAGAGCTGGTAGGACTGAATTTTGGCCACGAGCATAGAAGAATGGTAGGCCTTCCTCCCAAAGGAGTCTAAGGTTCTAGAGTCTACTACTACTACTACTATTTAGCATTTCTATAGCGCTACAAAGCATACGCAGCGCTGCACAAACATAGAAGAAAGACAGTCCCTGCTCAATGAGCTTACAATCTAATAGACAAAAAATAAATAAAGTAAGCAAATCAAATCAATTAATGTGAACGGGAAGGAAGAGAGGAGGGTAGGTGGAGGCGAGTGGTTACGAGTCAAAAGCAATGTTAAAGAGGTGGGCTTTCAGTCTAGATTTAAAGGTGGCCAAGGATGGGGCAAGACGTAGGGGCTCAGGAAGTTTATTCCAGGCGTAGGGTGCAGCGAGACAGAAGGCGCGAAGTCTGGAGTTGGCAGTAGTGGAGAAGGGAACAGATAAGAAGGATTTATCCATGGAGCTGAGTGCACGGGAAGGGGTGTAGGGAAGGACGAGTGTGGAGAGATACTGGGGAGCAGCAGAGTGAATACATTTATAGGTTAGTAGAAGAAGTTTGAACAGGATGCGAAAACGGATAGGGAGCCAGTGAAGGGTCTTGAGGAGAGGGGTAGTATGAGTAAAGCGACCCTGGCGGAAGATGAGACGGGCAGCAGAGTTTTGAACCGACTGGAGAGGGGAGAGGTGACTAAGTGGGAGGCCAGCAAGAAGCAGATTGCAGTAGTCTAAACGAGAGGTGACAAGGGTGTGGATGAGGGTTTTGGTAGAGTGCTCGGAAAGAAAGGGGCGGATTTTACGGATGTTGTAAAGAAAAAAACGACAGGTTTTGGCGGTCTGCTGGATATGAGCAGAGAAGGAGAGAGAAGAGTCAAAGATGACCCCAAGGTTTCGAGCTGAGGAGACAGGGAGAATGAGAGAGCCATCAACAGAAATAGAAAACGGGGGGAGCGGGGAGGTGGGTTTGGGGGGGAAAATGAGAAGCTCGGTTTTGGTCATATTTAATTTCAGGTAGCGTTGAGACATCCAGGCAGCAATGTCAGACAAGCACGCTGAAACTTTGGTTTGGATGCAAGGTGAGATATCAGGGGTAGAAAGGTAGATTTGGGAGTCATCAGCATAGAGATGGTAGGAAAAGCCATGGGATGAGATTAATGAACCAAGGGAAGAAGTGTAGATAGAAAAGAGGAGGGGACCAAGAACAGAACCCTGAGGTACGCCGACAGGCAGAGGGATAGAAGTAGAAGAGGATCCACCAGAGTGAACACTAAAGGTGCGGAGGGAGAGGTAGGAAGAGAACCAGGAAAGGACAGAGCCCTGGAATCCAAGTGAGGACAGGGTATCGAGAAGTATGCTGTGATCAACAGTGTCAAAAGCAGCGGAAAGATCAAGAAGAATGAGGATGGAATATTGACCTCTGGATTTAGCCAGTAATAGGTCATTGGAGACTTTAGTAAGCGCAGTTTCGGTTGAGTGGAGAGGGCGAAAACCAGATTGTAATGGGTCAAGAATAGCATGTGAGGAGAGAAAATCAAGGCAGCGGCGGTGAACAGCACGCTCAAGTAATTTGGAGAGAAAAGGAAGGAGGGAGATGGGTCGGTAATTAGAGGGACAAGTAGGGTCAAGTGAAGGCTTCTTAAGGAGAGGTTTGACCACAGCATGTTTAAAGGCAGCAGGGACAGTCGCAGTGGAAAGTGAAAGGTTGAGAATGTGACAGATAAAAGGAATAAGAGTAGGAGAGATGGCATTAAGAAGGTGGGTGGGAATGGGATCAGAGGAACAGGTGGTACATTTTGAGGAAGAAAGGAGAAGTGTAGTTTCCTCAATAGTAACTTCAGGAAAGGAGGAAAGGGAATGAGGGGAAGGAGAGAGAGGGGAACGGACTAGTGGAGGGAGAGCTGGTGAGGTAGAGAAAGCAAGGTTTATCTTTTGAACCTTGTTGTGAAAGAATTCAGCAAGGGTCTGAGGAGATAATGAAGGGGGAGTTGGGGGAGGGGGCACCTTGAGGAGAGAGTTCAATGTGGTGAAGAGAAGTCGAGGATTAGAGCCAAGAGAGTTGGTCAGTTGGATATAATAATCCTGTTTGGCATGTAAAAGAGCAGATTGGAAGGAGGTCAGCATGAACTTAAAGTGTAAGAAATCAGCAAGGGCCCGAGATTTCCGCCAGAGGCGTTCGGCGGAGCGGGTACAGGAACGTAGGTAGCGGATATTAGAAGTCAGCCAAGGTTGGGGTTTTGTACGCCTTACAGGGCGGGTCATCAAAGGTGCAAGAGTGTCTAAGGCAGAGGATAGAGTATTGTTGTAAGAAGAAACAGCCTCGTTGACAGACGTGGATGGTGCCACAGTAGAGAGGAGGTTTGAAACATGGGAGGATAGAGATGAAGGGTCAATATCGTGAAGATTCCTAGATAAATTAGATAGGATAGGACGGGACTGGGAGGGAGGAGATTTAAGTGTGAAAGTTATAAGATGGTGATCAGAGGAGGGATGATCAGAGGCAAGGAAACTAGAAGGTGAACAGTTGGAGGAGAAGATGAGATCAAGACAGTGACCATTTTGATGAGTGGGGGAGGTGGAGCATAGTTGGAGATTAAAGGACGACGTTAAAGCGAGTAACTTGGAAATATAAGAGTTGGAAGGATCATTAGCAGGAATATTAAAGTCACCAAGGATGAGAGAGGGGGAGGAAGGATCATGGAAGAAGGCAAGCCAGGCGTCAAAGTCACTGAGAAAGGATGAAAGGGACTTACCAGGGGGACGATAAATGACCGCTATTCGAAGAGGCAGAGGAGAGAAAAGGCGGATAGAGTGGACTTCAAAAGAGGAAAAACAGTGAGATTGAGGTGGAAGAAGGGGTTGAAATCTGGAGGAGGGAGAGAGAAGTAGTCCAACACCGCCCCCACGGCCAGCAGGGCGAGGAGTATGTGAAAGTAGATAACCGCCATGGCACAGGGCTGCGACTGAAGCAGAGTCATCAGGGCAGAGCCAGGTTTCTGTTATGGCGAGCAGATGGAGGTGACGCGAGATAAAGAGGTCCTGGATATAGGGGAGTTTGTTACCGATAGAGCGGGCATTCCATAGGGCGCAAGAGAAGGGCAGAGAAGAGGAGGGGAGTAGAGGAATAGAGATGAGGTTAGAGAGGTCACGGTGAGATCTGTAGAGTTTGGATAATAGTTGGTGAGGAGGGCCAGGATTGGGATTGATGTCACCAGCTGAGAGTAAGAGAAGGAGTAAAAGAGAGCGGAGGAGAGTAGGAGAGGTGTGGCCACGAAGGCGTCGAAGGCGAGAGGTATTTAGGTGGAATGGGGAAGGCAAAATGGAGGGAAGAAAGAGACGGAGATTAAAAGCCAAGAGGGAGGAAGAGGGTAGGAGAGAAGGTGAGGTGATGAAGTCGATGGATGGGCAGTGAGTTCCTGTAGCGGAGAGAGGTAGGGGGTGAGGAAAAAGATTAGGAAGGGACAGGGCTAGGAAGAGAATGTGAATAGGGGTGGAACTGGAGTCACCCCGGATACAGCTGTGAGGAAATGCAGAAGGGCTGCAAGTCCTACACAGCACCTGGTGGGAGCGCTGGGCACCTAGAGCGGAGGCCCTGAGTGGATCGGGGTGGACCTGGGTGTCACCCCGGAGAAGGCTGTAAGGATATGCTGATGAGCTGCAAGTCCTCCACAGCACCTGAAAGGCAGCCGGTGGTAGAGGTGGGCACCTCTCAGCTGAGGAAAGGCTTACCAGGGGTTAGGCCGAAGCCAGCATTCCTCCCCCTGAGGGTCGCCTGATCCTAGCCAAAAAGCACCTGGAAACTCTGTGCACTTGGAGAGAAGGCCCTGGGAAGATCGGGGTGGAACTGGAGTCACCCCGGATACAGCTGTGAGGAAATGCAGAAGGGCTGCAAGTCCTACACAGCACCTGGTGGGAGCGCTGGGCACCTAGAGCGGAGGCCCTGAGTGGATCGGGGTGGACCTGGGTGTCACCCCGGAGAAGGCTGTAAGGATATGCAGATGAGCTGCAAGTCCTCCACAGCACCTGAAAGAGTGCTTGCCCGGGGGCGCCGAAGCATGCTCCCTAGAACTCTTAGCCTTCTTTAGGGCCAGATCCACAACTCCAGAATCATGAGGCAACTGAGTGCGCATCAGTTCTGGGTCCCCATGGATCCGGTACTGGGACTCGATCTTCTTGGGGATGTGGGGATTAGTTAAAGGCTTGGTCCAGTTCGCCAGCAATGTCTTTTTTAGGACATGGTGCATGGGTACAGTGGACGCTTCCTTAGGTGGAGAAGGATAGTCCAGGAGCTCAAACATTTCAGCCCTGGGCTCGTCCTCCACAACCACCGGGAAGGGGATGGCCGTAGACATCTCCCGGACAAAGGAAGCAAAAGACAGACTCTCGGGGGGAGAAAGCTGTCTCTCAGGAGAGGGAGTGGGATCGGAAGGAAGACCTTCAGACTCCTCGTCAGAGAAATATCTGGGGTCTTCCTCCTCTTCCCACGAGGCCTCACCCTCGGTGTCAGACACAAGTTCACGGACCTGTGTCTGCAACTGTGCCCGACTCGACTCTGTGGAGCCACGTCCACGATGGGGGCGTCGAGAGGTAGACTCCCTCGCCCGCATCGGCGAAGCTCTCTCCGCCGACGTAGTCGGGGAGCCCTCCTGGGAGGCGGCGGCACCAACGCCGGAGACCTCACCTCGGGCAATGGGCCAGCCGGCGCCACGCTCGACGGTACCGGTGGCGCAAGCACCCCCGGTACCGGAGGGGTAGGGCGCAACAGCTCTCCCAGAATCTCTGGGAGAACGGCCCGGAGGCTCTCGTTCAGAGCGGCTGCAGAGAAAGGCATGGAGGTCGATGCAGGCGTCGACGTCAGAACCTGTTCCGGGCATGGAGGCTGTTCCGGGCTGTCCAGAGTGGAGCGCATCGACACCTCCTGAACAGAGGGTGAGCGGTCCTCTCGGTGCCGATGCCTGCTGGGTGCCGACTCCCTCGGCGACCCAGAGCTCTCGGTGCCGACACGGGAAGGAGACCGATGACGATGCTTCTTCGACTTCTTGGAACGAAGCATGTCACCGGAGCTTCCCGGCACCGACGAGGAGGACATAGAATCCAGCCGTCGCTTCCTCGGGGCCAAGGCCGAAGGAGGTCGGTCTCGGGGGGGCTGTACCGCAGGAGCCCTCAGGGTAGGGGGAGACCCACCCGAAGGCTCACCGCCACCAGCAGGGGAATGGACAGCCCTCACCTGCACTCCAGACAAAGCACCACCGTCCGACGACATCAGCCGACGAGGTCCCGGTACCACCGACGTCGATGCAGCTGTCTGATGTCTCAGCGCCGATGCAGAGGGCCGATGCCTCGATGCATTCGATGCACTGGCGGCCGAGGATGAAGTTCTGGACGCTGAAGACGTCGATGCACTCGATACCCCCGGTGCCGATGCCGACGAAGAGCCCGAGAACAAAACGTTCCACTGGGCCAATCTCGCTACCTGAGTCCGCTTTTGCAAAAGGGAACACAGACTACAGGCCTGCCCCAAGCACTGAAGACACGACGTGTGCCTGTCAGTGAGCGAGATGACCCGGGCGCACTGGGTGCACTTCTTGAAGCCGCTGGGAGACTTCGATGTCATGGGCGGAAAAATCACGCCGGCGAGATCAAAAGTCGAAATGGCGGAAAAGGCACCCGAAAAACAAGGGGAAGAAAACTTCGACCCGAGGCCTAAAAGCGGCCTACCCCGACGACGAAAGAAAACTTACCGGGGCGAAAAAGCTGAAAATAGCGGGGGGGAAAAAAGACCAAAGAGTCTTTTTCCACACAGAATGGTTTTTTTTTTTTTTTTTTTTGAAACAACACGAAGAACGCGCGAGGTCGACTTTGCGGGGCCCGACACGGCGAAAACACGACCGTACCGAGCGCGGACAAAAGAAGACTGACAAACACGAGCCGGTTCGGGCGGGAAGACGGCCGCGCATGCGCGGTGCTCATGGGCGCGCGAGGACTAGCAAAGGCCTTTGCTAGTGAAGTTTCCGATTGGAGGGGCTGCCGTGGACGTCACCCATCAGTGAGAACAAGCAGCCTGCTTGTCCTCGGAGAAAATAATTTTTACATGCACAATTTCATATGTATTATGTTATACAGTACATCTATAATTTTATTTTTTATTCATGTACCTTTTCATGTAAAACCTTGATGCAGACAAATTAGCCAAAACACGGCCTGTGTTGAGTCCTTTGAGTTGTTCTATTAAAATTGCTTCTTCACTCCACCTTTGGGATGACATCATTCCTTTACTGGACTGTGCTATTTAGTGTTTATTCCTTGCTTTTGCTGTCATTCAAGTGCACTGTCAAAGCACTAAGGCCCAACAATTTCAACATACCCTAGGTTGATGTCTATTGACATTAAAAACTGCTGAACCACAGACACTAGAGTGGTATCTTTCTGGAAGAAAAGACTTTCACCTGAATTGTATCTACCAGAGCTCCTTTGAATTTCAATTGAGTAGGGCTCAAGTAGAGTTCTAGGTAATTTATGACAAATCCTAGTGACTCCAGTACCGAGGTGATTATGCATATTGATCTTGGAGCCCCTTAATGACCAACCAATCATCCAAATTGGAAGTGCAAGTACATTCCAAGTGGGCATATGTTCACTGATACCACAGCTAGACATTTTCTAAACACATCTGAAGCTGATGCTAGGTCAAATGACAGGACTATGCTTCTAAATGGATTCCTACTACAAATTAGAGCAGAAATACACCCATATAGATATTGTCTCTATATGGGTGTATGTTTCCTTTAGATCTATAGAACATAGTCAGCAACCCTTTTCAAGAAAGGTATTAAATATACATAGGAAAGCCATCCTTAATTTCTCAGACCTTACTTATTCAAGGCCCTTAGGTCTAGGATGGGATGACTACCCCCATTTTCTTCTAACCAGGAAATACTTGAGTAAAATCCTTGCCCCCTTTCCCCATGTGGAACAGGTTCAACCATATTAGTTTGTAAGAGGGAAGAGAACACTGTTAAGTACTGCCCAATACAGAGTTTGACAAAGACACTCGGTGGGCAATTTGGTGCTATGTCAGACAGACACAGGACCAGCATCTATGATTCTCCACCTATGCTCATTACTAGGTATTGGTAACCATCAATGCTGATGAAGAGACAACTAAATCCTCCTTCATTGAGTGGGTTATCGGTCTATATCTGATCCCGATTCTCCCTTAATGTCGAGCATCAAAAGAGGTATCAATGACTCCGTGATGTCTATGGTCGATGGTCAAGTGCAGCTCTTAGACTGTTTTGGACCAATTCTGATGACAATTACCGTTATCAGACTTACATGAACCAAAGCGCTTCTCTCTGCTCTAGTCTTCATCTTATCAGCTATCTGAAAAGTTGAAAATCTTTGTAACATATCAGAAACAAAGTCAGAGGTATAGATGAAACCACTTTGACAGGATTGAGTAGTCATACAAATTGCCCTCAAAAAACTGATACTAGTTGTATTAAAAATAAATGAGAGCCGTGGAACTATACAATTCCAAAACCAAAGGCAGTCTTCCTTTTTCTCAATTTCTTAGATATCGAAGAATATGCTTGAATCTGAGTGACTTTAAAAAATTCAAGCTCAGGATTTTCAGATTTGTTTAATACAAAGAGGCTATCCTCCTAAAGTTGTTAAAAATGCTTACAATCAACAGGTAATGTAAGTTAGACATTTGCATGCATCCTCCTACATACGCCTGACATAGAAAAAGTAGTGGGTATCTTGAGAAAACACTGAAATATTTTTACTCATCATGATACTTTTGGATAAAAAAAAAATCTGAGGGTTGCATACAGTAGAAACCGGATTTTTTTAAAATTAATTTCCAATGAACATTACAAAGAAAACTTTGCAAGAAACAAAGTGTTACACAACTCTAGCGAAGATTAAACAATGAATATACAAACATATCATATTCTGTAATTAAAGTCCACATAAGGGAAGCCCAAGAAAAGGAAAATTCTAGAAAATAGAAATTAAACACTCAAATCAGTAAACAAGAAAGGAAGGGTGTGAGCCTAACGCAATCCCTGAAAAAAAGTCCTGAAAAAGATTACATAAACCACTCATAGGGTCAAATGGCAACAGCCCCTTTTCCCTCCAGGAAATACTATGACTGGGAGGGCTAAAAAATAAATATTTTACATTATTCAAAGAAATCATGGGCAACGTAATTGAAAAGTTGCACCTAGTGCCAAAACTTTGGACCGATATCACAAAATATCAACTTCTACATATCTGAGTCTAGCGGGGAACATCTGGAAAAATAGATTCCCCTCCCCCCCCATAAAATTACAGTCCTTATTATCTCACATTCCACTACAACTCCAAGTTGTAAAAAGGTACTATACAAATCTATTCACAATGCAGGTTTCTCATATCAAAGTACTAAGAGCTGGTACTCAATACCAAAACAATTGAGATATGCAAATAACTATCTGCGATTTTACAAACTACTGAAAGCATTTTTGTTAATTTCGTCACTTAAGAACATAATTGACCACAGCTCTATCTTGTGATCCCCAGTTCTTGCTTGTTATATCTTCAAATCAACTCTCAAATTCTATGCTCAATATGTGATTGGATTTTTACATGTACTAATTAATTTACTATGTATAAACTATTGTACTGCTTCATTACATTAATATTAGTTACTTGTGAGCCACGTTGAACTCATTCTTGTTTGGGATAATGTGGGATACAAATGTTATAAATTAATACATGACATAACAGTGCTTCTTTATACTGTAGAAATACGCATGAAATCAAAAGAGTAACTCAAGAAATCACTTCTTCTGCAGAGGTCTCCAAAATGTTTGTTAAATTTAAACTGTTTGAAGAAATATCAACTTGATAGTTTCTTCAAAGAGCTAGTACAGTTCTTAACTGGGACTGAAACATAGCAGATTTTATTCAAAGGGGGTAGAGCATTATCTTGATACCCAAGTATATCTTAAGGTTTTCTAAAACATGTCCTTGGGTGTAGGTGTTAAAACCTTAGAAAAATTTAACAGTCTCAATTTCAACCCTTTAATATAATTTTCAAAGTTTTCAACTCTTCGATATAGCACCATTTTACCTTGCAATACTGAAGATTGTATAGATTTCACCCACTAACTTGGATCTCCAAAGTCTCCACTTTCTCTTTCAAATCTGTGTTGCTCCATTCCAAACTCTGAAGTTGGACATCAGATTGGGAGACTGAAGGAAGGACCTTAGAAGACAAAGAGTAAGGCCTCTAGGGCATGCCAAATGGCCTCCAGAGTGATCTCTGCTGGTATGACCAGTGGCAGTAGAACCAACTCTGGTTCCACTGCCCGTCTCACCAGACGCTCCTTCGCCAGCTTATCGCTTAAAGGCACAGCTCAAGATGACCCCACATCAGGAGGAATTTCAACCTTCGACCCACTCCCAACACTGACGTCGTTGCTGACCCAGAAGTTCCCGGCACTACTTCCACCCTGGGAAGCGGAGGAGTAGCAGGACCGGCTAGGCTAAGAGTTACCTCTCTCACAAAGTTCAAAACTCTCTCCAACACTCGAGCAGTCGGTTTGCCTACTTGTGCGCTAGTAGACACAGTGATCTCTGCCTGACAGAGTGAAGGGAAGAACACCGCCGAGCAGGTTGGGCAGAGGACATCCCACAGCATTTAGGCATGATGTAAGTGGAAAATTAGGAGAGAGCTCACATGTCTTCACACCACTGCAGCCATCTTGGACTCAGGACCTGGATCCTGAAGGTGATATTATATATCCCACTGATAGTACTATGAAGAGTATTGGTGTACTGCCGGCAGGGATTCACCAAAAATACAGTAGATGCAAAACCTGTGAAATAACGTTTGTGCTTCAAGAATGTTTTATACATCCTGTAAATAATCACTGCTTTAGATTGAAACACATGACAAACTGTAGTACTGACTTGTGTATGCCATCATCTGCCCGTGTCCTAAAGTATACATTGGTCAAACAACTCAACAGTTGAAAATCAGAATCAGTGAATATAGGAGCTATGTAAATTGTGAACGATTAGAGAAGTCATTGGTGCAGCATTGTGATAAAAAGGGTTATCTGTTCAGCAGATCATATTTCAGAGCTCAAAGTGGGAGGAGAATGGAGAGTAGCTTTATTGTGCTGAGAACAAGAATGGATTTTTAAATGAAATACTGAAGAACCTGAAGACCTGAATGCCAAATTGGAATGGCAGTACTTTTATTAAATTATGAAGCAAATGTATATTTTGAAGTTTTCACAGAACAAGGGCTGACGTTTGAACTGAAATGATGTAAATGATTTCACCCAATGGTCACCATCTTTACAGAGTATGTAAGCAAATGCAGTACTGCCGAAGTGCATTCTTTACATGAGGGTAGGAAAATTTTGAAACCGTGTTAAAGCTTACAATTTATGTTGTCCGTTTTGTTTTCTGTTGCAGATACTGGTCCTATTTATCCTGATGCAGCATTCTAGCAAAATGCTGGCCACCGTTGGTGGGACCATTTATAATAATCGTCAGGATCACAGATAAGTTTGTGAAACAGATGCACAGAATATAAAAGTTTTGTTTAATTACAGAGAAGTTTATAAACATTTAATGATAAAGTATACAGAAAGGTTTTTTTCCCCCCAGACGATAAAGTAACTATTTCTCAACGCCCAGCAGCTAAAGATTGTTTCTGGACAGGGTTCTGAGGCTTTTTTGCCCTCTATTTCTTAAATATTTGTTTCATATTAATTTGAGTATTACACATCCATTTCATGATGAAGAAATTATATAGTGGGACTATTTTCAGTTTTGTATAAGAAATACCCTCCACCCCTTCAAGCCCCAATGAGAGCTGAATGTTTTCCTGCTGTGAAAAAGCAGCAAGAGGAAAAAACAGCGGAAGAGAAAACGGCCATAGGTCCCAAATTCTTTAGTGAAAGTGTAGATCTGAACCCCAATTGTCCCCCTAACCCCCCCACCCAGGGTTGTTTCCAAAGTTGGAAACGACCCATCACAGGAGGGGCAGACAGAGCTGGCAGCTGTACTGAGCTGCCACCTCTTACAGACTTAAGTGTCTGCATGCAGGTATGTCCAGCCTTGAGGTAGACAAGTGCAGACCTGCCTCCCTGTAGCTGCTGACTTTGGCCCTGGGCTCTGGCTCTTCAGCCAATCCTCCCAATGAACAGAGTTCCTGGGACGGAGTGTAGGGAGAGAAGAGAGGAGAGGTACTGAGGAGCTGCAGAGTGAATGAAGAGTAAATGCAAATCAGTAAGAGGAGTTTGAATTGTATGCGAAAACGGATAGGGAGCCAATAAAGTGACTTGAGAAGAGGGTTAATATGAGCATAGCCACACTGGCAGAATATAAATCATGCAGAAGAGTTATGAACAGATTGAAGGGGAGAGAGATGGCTTAGTGGGAGGCCTGTGAGAAGCAAGTTGAAGTAGTCTAAGCGAGAGGTGCTAAGCGTATGGATAAGGGTTTTGGGTAGAGTGCTTAGAAAGGAAGGAACGGATTTTGGTGATGTTATAGAGAAATAAATTACAAGTTTTAGCAGTCTGTTGGCTATGTGCAGAGTGAGAGGAGTCAAAAAGGACCCCAAGGTTATGAGCTGATGAGACAGGGAGGATGAGAGTATTATCCAGAGAAATAGAGAATGGGAGAAGAGGAGAGGTGAGTTTAGGGGGAAGATAAGAAGCTCAGTCTTGACCATGTTTAGTTTCAGATGGTGGCGAGACATTGAGGCAGCAATATCAGACAGGCAGGCTGCGACTTGGACCTGGATTCCTGCTGAAATTTCTGGTGTGGAGAGGTAGATCTGGGAGTCATCAGCATAAAGGTGATACTGAAAACCATGGGAGGAGATCAGAGCACCAAGGGAAGAAGTATAGATGGAGAAAAGAAGAGGTCCCAAGACAGCCCTGAGGTACATCAACCAACAGCAGGATAGAAGTGGAGGAGGATCCACCAAAGCATACACAAAGTGTGATGGGAGAGAAAAAAAGAAAACCAAGAAAGAACAGAGCTGATAAGCAACAAGAAGAAAATGTTTTCCCTAAGCCTATGTTGAATATCACTCCCAGATACTCCAGGATTTGTGCTGGAGACAACTGACTCTTGGTGAAATTGATTACCCAGTTTAAGGATTGAAAACAGCAGCTACCATGGATGGAACTTGCCGACTCTCTTGATAAGAAGAGATGCAAATCAAGCAATTGTCAAGGTATGGATGAACCCAAATTCCATCCTTGCACAGGAAGGATACCACGGCCATAAATTGAAAATGCCCTCTAAGTATTGTAAATGGCAGAAATTTTCTATGGGGAGGTCAAAAGGGAATATGAAAGTATGCTTCCTTGAAATCCAGTGAGGTTAGAAACTCTCCCTGCTGGACTGAAGATATTACAGACTGTAATGTTTCCATTGTGAAATGTTGAACCTTTAACACTGTTGATGCTTTTGAGGTCTGAAACCAGGCAGAAGGAATCCCCCTTCTTTAGAACAACAAAGTAAATGAAAAAACTTCCCATTCCCCAGTCACATCTGGGGACAGGCTCTACTGTGCCTAAATGAAGAAACATTTGCAAGATGTCTTGAACTGCTTGACAGTTGGCTGGAGTTTTGGGTGGAGATTCCAAGAAAAAACAAATCTGCAAAGGAATAAGAACTCCAGTTTGTAAGTCTGCTTTTTATTTTATTTTTATTTCTAACAGACATTGGTCTAAGGCAATTTTGGTCCACTTCTCATCGAATCTGGAGAGGCGTCCTGCTATGATGAAATCCGAGGACTGAACTGAGACCCCATCATTGGGAGGCACTGGGAGATCTAGAGTTGAAGCCGAGTTTTTTTCTGTTAGAATGAAAGAAGGCTTCTCATTTATTTATTTAGATTTTGCTCACACCTTTTACAGTAGTAGCTCAGGTACACTGGATATTTCTCTGTCCCAGGAGGGCTCACAATCTAAGTTTGCACCTGAGGCAATGGAGGGTACATTGCCCAAGATCACAAGGAGCAGCAGTGGGATTTGAGCCGGCCACCTCTGGCTTGCAAGATCGGTGCTCTAACCACTAGGCCACTCCTCCACTCATTGTTGGAAGTGGGAATGCTGAAAGTTAGATTAGCCTAGTCTCTGTAGCACTTGGCCTCATGAAACCAAAGATGAGCAGAGGATTTTAAAGAATCTTTAAATCTCTGAGATTCCAGAGGACACGACTAGAGTCCCCTAGGTCTTAACCAACTTTTCTAGATCTTTTCCAAACAGAAGCTTACCTCTAAAAAGGTAGCTTTACTAAAAGTGGCAGAGCGCCGGGGTGGGTGGCAGAAAGCCAGAGCTGATGGTGTAGCAGACTATGGCTGGTTTGTACCATTGTTTAGTATCAGTGGCTGAAGTAGTTCTGTAATATCACTAACTGGCCAATACAATTAAAAGTGTACAACAGAAACATTTAGAAACACTATGAGGTGGTCTTGGAAATTATAGATCCGTGAGCATGACGTCGGTGCCAGGCAAAATGGTAGAGACCTTCATAAAGAAAAAAAAATGTACAGAACATATTCAAAAGCATGGATTAATGAGACAAAGCCAACATGAATTTAGTGAAGGGAAATCTTGCCAACCTACTACATTAAGGGGTGAACACATGCATAAAGGTGAGCCAGTTGATATTGTGTATCTGGATTTTCAAAATGCATTTGACAAAGTACCTCATGAAAGACTCCAGAGGAAATTGGAGAATCATGGGATACGAGGAAGTGTTCCACTGTGGATTAAAAACTAGTTAAAAAGATAGAAAACAGAGAGTAGGGTTAAATGGTCAGTATTCTCAATGGAGATGGGCAGATAGTGGGGTTCCCCAGGGGTCTGTGCTGGGACCACTGCTTTTTAACATATTTATAAATAATCTAGAGATGGGAGTAACTAGTGAGGTAATTAAATTTGTGAATGACACAAAGTTATTCAAATTTGTTAAATCGCGAAAGGATTGTGAAAAATTAGAAGAGGACCTTATGAGACTGGGCATCTAAATGGCAGATGATGTTTAATGTGAGCAAGTGCAAAGTGATGCATGTGGGAAACAGGAACCCGAATTATAGCTACATAAAGCAAGGTTGCACGTTAGAAGTCACTGACCAAGAAAGGGATCTAGGCGTCGTCGTTGATACGTTGAAACCCTCTGCACAGTGTGCTGCAGTGGCTAAGAAAGCAAATAGAATTTAGGTATTACTAGGAAAGGAATGGAAAACAAAAATGAGGACATTATGGTCAGTATTCTCAATGGCGAAAGGTAGATAGTGGGGTTCCCCGGGGGTCTGTGCTGGGACCGCAGCTTTTAAACATATTTATAAATGATCTAGAAATAGGACTAACTAGTGAGACAAATTTGCTGACACTTTTCAAAGTTAAATCACAAAAGGACATTAAGAGACTGGGAGACTGGGCATCCAAATGGCATTTAATATGAGCAAGTGCAAAGTGATGCATGTGGGAAAGAGAAACCCGAACTATAGTTATGTGATGCAAGATCCACATTAGGAGTCACCGACCAAGAAAGGGATCTAAGTGCAATCGCTGATGATGCGTTGACACTCTCTGCTCAGTGTGTGGCGGTGGCGGCGGCTAAGAAAGCAAATAGAAAGTTAGGTATTAATAGGAAAGGAATGGGAAACAAAAATGAGGACGTTATGTCGTCTTTGTATCGCTCCATGGTGCAACCACACCTCAAATTTTGTGTGCAATTCTGGTCATCACATCTCAAAAAAGATACAGTGGAATTAGAAAAGGTACAGAGAAGAGTGATGAAAATGATACAGGGGATGGAACTACTTCCCTATGAAGAAAGGCTAAAGAGACCAGGCTCTTCAGTTGGAGAAAAGACGGCTGAGGGGGAGATATGATAAAGGTCTTTAAAATAATGAGTGGAGTGGACCAGGTAGATGTGAATCACTTGTTTACTCTTTCCAAAAAATACTAGGACTAAGGAGCACGCAATGAAGCTACAAAGTAGTAAATTAAAAAAAAAATCAGAGAAAATATTTCGTCACTCAACATGTAATTACATTCTGGAATTCAATAAATAGTTGACTGGCAGAATTACAGTATAGGGCGGGGAATAAATGAAATTAGTAAAGCAATGAAACACAAAACCAAGACTACAGAATGTTGCCAGCAGTCTATATTTTATTTTTTAAATTCTGTTGAATAATGCCCAGGTTGCTACTTGATACATTTTAAACTTAATATATAGATTTCTTGACAATAGTTATGTATAGCACTTTTGCATATATATGCCAATGTTAATCAATATATTAGTATGGAAGGGGGGAGGGGGAAAACAAAAGAAAAATGTTGATAGCTGTTTAGCTGTATTAGTACAGGTTTGAAATGCTTATTACCAAAGTTATACTGATTGGCATGGAATTGTTTCATATATGCATTCATCAATAAAAATTCTTAAACTAAAAAAAAATTCTGGAATTCATTGACAGCTTTGTGGGGTTTAAAAAAAGGTTTGGATAGCTTCCTAAAAGAAAAGTCAATAAGCCATTATTAAGATGAATTTTGGGAAATCAAGGACAGTTTTATGGAGCAGCTGGTGCAGGAGCCGATGAGAGAAGGAAGAATTCTAGACTTAGTCCTTAGTGGAGCGCATGATCTGGTGAGGGACGATATGGTACTGGGGCCGCTTGATAACAGTGATCATAATATGATCAGTTTTGATATCAACCTTGAAGTAACTATACACAGGAAGTCAAATACGTTAGCGTTTAACTTTAAAAAAGGAGACTATGATAAAATGAGGAAAACGGTTAAAAAAAAACAAAAAAAACTTATGGGGGCAACTGAGAGGGTAAAAACTGTACAACAGGCATGGACGTTGTTCAAAAATACCATCCTGGAAGCCCAGGCCAAACATATTCCGCGAATTAGAAAAGAAAGACGGAAGTCTAAAAGACAGCCGGCGTGGATGAAAAGTGAGGTGAAGGAAGCTATTAGGGCTAAAAGAAACGCCTTCAGAAAATGGAAGAAGGAACCGTCTGAAAATAACAAGCAGCAGCATAAGGAATGTCAAAGCAAATGCAAGGCACAGATAAAGAAGGCCAAGAGGGTTTACGAAAAAAAGATAGCATTAGAGGCAAAAAAACATAGTAAAATATTTTTCGGTATATTAAAAGCAGGAAGCCGGCAAAAGAATCAGTTGGGCCGCTGGATGACCGAGGGGTAAAAGGGGCAATCAAGGAAGACAAAGATGTAGCGGCGAGATTGAATAAATTCTTTGCTTCGGTCTTCACCGAGGAAATTTTGGGTGGGATACCAGTGTCGGAAATGGTATTTCAAGCAAACGAGTCAGAGAAACTTACTGACTTCACGGTAAACCTGGAGGACGTAATGGGGCAGTTCAGCAAACTGAAGAGTAGCAAATCTCCTGGACCGGATGGTATTCATCCTAGAGTACTGATAGAACTGAAAAATAAGCTTGCGGAGCTACTGTTAGTGATATGCAATTTATCCTTAAAATCGAGCGTGGAACCGGAAGATTGGAGAGTGGCCAATGTAACGCCAATTTTCAAAAAAGGTTCCAGGGGAGACCGAGGAAATTATAGACCGGTGAGTCTGACATCGGTGCCGGGGAAAATGGTAGAGGCTATTATTAAAAACAAAATTACAGAGCACATCCAAGGACATGGATTACTGAGACCAAGTCAGCACGGCTTGTGTGTGGGGAAAACTTGCCTGACCAATTTACTTCAATTCTTTGAAGGAGTAAACAAACATGTGGACAAAGGGGAGCCGGTTGATATTGTGTATCTGGATTTTCAAAAGGCGTTTGACAAGGTACCTCATGAAAGGCTACAGAGGAAATTGGAGGGTCATGGGATATGAGGAAATGTCCTATTGTGGATTAAAAACTGGTTGAAGGATAGGAAACAGATAGTGGGCTTAAATGGGTAGTATTCACAATGGAGAAGGGTAGTTAGTGGGGTTCCTCAGGGGTCCGTGCTAGGACCGCTGCTTTTTCATATATTTATAAATGATTTAGAGATGGGAGTAACTAGCGAGGTAATTAAATTTGCTGATGATACAAAGTTATTCAAAGTCGTTAACTCGCGACAGGATTGTAAAAAATTACAGAAGGACCTTACGAGACTGGGAGACTGGGCGGCTAAATGGCAGTTGACGTTTAATGTGAGCAAGTGCAAGGTAATGCATGTGGGAAAAAAGAACCCAAATTATAGCTACGTCATGCAAGGTTCCACGTTAGGAGTTACGGACCAAGAAAGGGATCTGGGTGTCATCGTCGTTAATATACTGAAACCTTCTGCTCAGTGTGCTGCTATGGCTCGGAAAGCGAATAGAATGTTGGGTATTATTAGGAAAGGTATGGAAAACAGGTGTGAGGATGTTATAATGCCGTTGTATCGCTCCATGGTGCGACCGCACCTTGAGTATTGTGTTCAATTCTGGTCGCCGCATCTCAAGAAAGATATAGCAGAACTGAAAAAGGTGCAGCGAAGGGCGACTAAAATGATAGTGGGGATGGGACGACTTCCCTATGAAGAAAGACTAAGGAGGCTAGGGCTTTTCAGCTTGGAGAAGAGACGGCTGAGGGGAGATATGATAGAGGAATATAAAATAATGAGTGGAATGGAACAGGTGGATGTGAAGCGTCTGTTCACGCTTTCCAAAAATACTAGGACTAGGGGGCATGCAATGAAACTACAGTGTAGTAAATTTAAAAAATATTGGAGAAAATATTTCTTCACCCAACGCGTAATTAAACTCTGGAATTCATTGCCGGAGAACGTGGTGAAGGCGGTTAGCTTAGCAGAGTTTAAAAAGGGGTTAGACGGTTTCCTAAAGGACAAGTCCATAAACCACTACTAAATGGACTTGGGAAAAAATCCACAATTCCAGGAATAACATGTATAGAATGTTTGTACGTTTGGAAAGCTTGCCAGGTACCCTTGGCCTGGATAGGCCGCTGTCGTGCATTACTTATGTACTTATGAAATTCTACTGCTTATTTCTAGGATAAGCAGCATAAAATGTATTGTACTGTTTTGGGATCTTGCCATATACTTGTAACTTGGATTGGCCACTGTTGAAAACAGCATGCTGGGCTTGGTAGACCTTCAATCTGTCCTAGTATGGCAACACTTATGTTCTTTGCTAGTGGCACCTCATAGATACAATGGTGGTGAAAGTTGGTATGCAATAGTTTTGGCCACCAGAGAGCAGAGCTGGTGTGGAAAAACAACACAGCTAACTTTTAGCACTGTAGCATAGGTGTTTGCTGTCCTTGCCATGCAACAAACTGCTTGTCAAGGCAAGCAACATGGGAGAAAGAAGTAAAATATACCCCACTTGAAACAGAGCTGAGTTTCTAATCAATATATATAAATGGCGAGTGTCGTACTCACTCGCAAATGCGCAGTAGAGACCCTCTCTGCCCCGCCCCCGCGTCAATACGTGATGATGGGGGCGGAACAGAGAGGGTCTCTACTGCGCATTTGCGAGGGACACCGCAGTCGCTAACGCTCCCCCCACCCGGAGTTGCCGCCGCCACCCACCTTCCACCCGGTCAGGCCCTCGCTCCGCTATTGAAACAGCGAGGGCACGCAGCACACAGCTCTGCTGAGCTGCCGTCAGTCTTCCTTCTTCTTCTCTGCCTGTGTCCCGCCCTCGACGATGTTACGTCACACGAGGGCGGAACACAGGCAGAGAAGAAGAAGGAAGGCCACGGCAGCTCAGCAGTAGAGCTGTGTGCCCTCGCTGTTTCAATAGCGGAGCAAGGGCCCGACCGGGTGGAAGGTGGGTGGCGACGGCTCCGGGGGGGGGGGGCAACTCTGAGGGGGAGTGGCGGCGGCCCGTTTTTACGGGCTCAACGGCTAGTATTATATAGAAACAAGCCTTGAACCTGTGACCTTCAAGGTTGGAAGCCAGCCAGCCACCTTCCAGAGTAAGCTATTCTGCCTCTGAAAGCACTGCAACATTGCACCTGAAGAAAATCCCAAGAAATCATGGCACTACAGGTTTCTACTCTTCCACAGTTACCATGGAGACCAAGAGAAAAATGGAAACAGTGGAACTACCCTCATAAAAACTCAATATATACATCTTACAGAAACATGGTGCCAATAGCACCAAGCTTGGCTCTATAGTAAACTGCTTTGTAAAGGTGCTGAAAGAAGGAATACTTGTATTGCCAATATAAATAAACTTTCTGGTAACAAAAAGAAATGTCCACAATTGAAGGAAACTTTCAGGGTCTGTTTTGTTTTTTTAAGTAACTGCCCTCTATTAAAAAACTGAGGGGACTTCAGCCTTCTGAAAGAAAGAATATGGGAACACTAAATATGAACTTTCAGAGGACTTAACAAACACAGTGCACTGTCCTGATGTTTGCCAGCAACTACACCAGGAATAGCATTTAACTAAGTCTGCAACCATAAGGAAAACCTAAATAATTCACCACACTGAAAAAAACAGGCGATTTCCGTTTCCAGTCACAAAGCACTGCAGTAAAATTCCTTGGAAGAGAATCTTCCCCAAATAAAATCTCTAAAAAGAGGAACTGCGGGTTCAGACTTTTTTTTTTTTTTTAAAGTAGTCGAGGAGGGGCAGGGGGAGGGACTTGGCACCACCAGTTTACACCCAAAAGGCCAATATATAAAGCCATGGCCCCATAAACTCAATCCTTAGGAATCATTCTTTCCTTAGAATCTCCAAACATTTGCCTCTGTATGCTAAAAGTTGAGAAGCAGCATCTCTTTAAAAAAAAAAAAAAAAAGCAGTAGAAGACAGAAAAAGGGCACACAAACTGCACAAAATTTCTGCTAGGAAGACATTCTCCTTCAGAACTTTGGGTTTAATCTCTCTGGAGCACAGGGAGTGTTTCAGCTCTGATTTGTTATAAATGTACTACTTACTAATTTTATTGCATGCCTCCTAGTCCTTGTACTTCTGGAAACAGTAAACTAGTGATTCACATGTACCCATTCCACTTATTGTTTAAGACATCTATCATATCTCCCCCTTAGCTATCTGTTCTTCAAACTGAAGCGTCGTAATCATCCCTTTTATCATGTTAGTCACCTTTCTTTGCATGTTTTCTAGTTCAGCTATATCTTTGAGATGTGGTACCAGAACTTTATACAATTCCAGGTGTAATCGTACCATGGAGCGGTATATAGGGATTATATCCTCTGTTTTAGGAAAGGAATGGAATATAAAACAGAAGATATCATAATCCCTCTACACCGCTCCATGGTACAATTCCATACAGAGGCAAATGTTTGCAAAGGTGGAAAGAAAAAAAAACTTCAGCCAGCATGGTTAAAAGGTGAAGTAAAAGATGCCATTAAAGCGAAAAGATTGTCCTTCAAAGAATGGAAAAAGGGCCCAAATAAAGAAAATAAGAAGCAACATAAGCACTGGCAAGTCAGATGCAAAGCATTAATAAAGAAGGCTAAAAGAGAATATGAAGAGAAACTTGTCGCAGATGTTAAAACTCACAGTAACAACTTTTTCAAGTACATCAGAAGTAGAAAGCCTACAAGGGGATCCGTGGGACTATTAGATCACGAAGGAGCAAAAGGGGCGCTCAGGGAGTCCATAGTGGAGAAACTGAATGAATTCTTTGCTTCTGTCTTTATGGAAGATGTAAGAGATCTGCCTGTACCAGAAATGGTTTTCAAGGGTGATAATGCAGAGAAATTGAAAGAAATATCAGTGAACCTGGAAGATGTACTAAACCAAATTGACAAATTAAAGAGCACTAAATCATCTGGACCAGATGGCATATATCCAAGGGTACTCAAAGATCTCAAGCATAAAATTGCTGATCTGCTGTTAGTAATATGTAACTTGTCGTTAAAATCGTCCGTAGTACCTGAATATTGGAGGGTGGTCAATGTGACGCCGATTTTTAAAAAGGGTTCTAGGGATGATCTGGGAAATTATAGACCTGTAAGCCTGTCTTCAGTGCTGAGCAAAATAGTGGAAACTATTATAAAGAATAAAATTATAGAAAACAGCATGGGTTCAGCCGTCTTGCCTCCCCAATTTGCTTCATTTCTTTAAAGGCATGAATAAACATGTGGATAAAAGTGAGCCGGTTGATGTAGTGTATCTAGATTTTCAGAAAGCTTTTGATTCAGTTCCTCATGAAAGACTCCTGAGAAAATTAAAGTCATGGGATTTACTCACTCTGCTGCTCCCCAGTATCTCTCCACACTCGTCCTTCCCTATACCCCTTCCCGTGCACTCCGCTCCATGGATAAATCCTTCTTATCTGTTCCCTTCTCCACTACTGCCAACTCCAGACTTCGCGCCTTCTGTCTCGCTGCACCCTACGCCTGGAATAAACCTTCCTTAGCCCCTACGTCTTGCCCCATCCTTGGCCACCTTTAAATCTAGACTGAAAGCCCACCTCTTTAACATTGCTTTTGACTCGTAACCACTCGCCTCCACCTACCCTCCTCTCTTCCTTCCTGCTCATATTAATTGATTTGATTACTTTATTTATTTTTTTTGTCTATTAGATTGTAAGCTCTTTGAGCAGGGACTGTCTTTCTTCTATGTTTGTGCAGCGCTGCGTACGCCTTGTAGCGCTATAGAAATGCTAAATAGTAGTAGTAATAGTAACAAGGTTCTGCTGTGGATTAAGAATTAGTTATTGGACAGAAAACAGAGGGTAGGGTTAAATGGTCGTTTCTCTCAATGGAGGAGAGTGGAGAGTGAACAGTGGAATGTCGAAGGGATCTGTATTGGGACCGGTACTATTTAACATATTTATAAATGATATGGAAATTGGAACGATGAGTGAGGTGATCAAATTTGCAGATGATACAAAACTATTCAAGGTTGTTAAAACACGTGTGGACTGTGAAATATTGCAGGAAGACCTTAGGAAATTGGAAGACTGAACGTCCAAATGGCAGATGAAATTTAATGTGGACAAATCCAAATCACGGTAACCTGATGCTAGGATCCACCTTGGGTGTCGTTGTAGATAATACACTGAAATCTTCTGCTTAGTGTGTAGCGGCGGCCAAAAAAGCAAACACGATGCTATGAATTATTAGGAAAGGGATGGTGAATAAGACTGAAAATACTATAATGCCTTTTTATTGCTCCATGGTGAGTCCGCACCTTGAGTATTGTGTTCAGCTCTGGTCTCTGTATCTCAAAAAAAAGATATAGCGGAATTAGAAAAGGTTCAAAGAAGAGCGACCAAAATGATAAAGGGGATAGAAATCCTCTCGTATGAGGAAAGGCTAAAGAGGTTAGGGCTCTTCAGCTTGGAAGAGAGACCATTGAGAGGAGATATGATTGAGGTCTACAAACTCCTGAGTGGTATAGAACGAGTAGAAGTAAATCAATTTTTTACTCATTCCAAACACACTTCTCGATTACATGGAAATACTTTTAAAACAAATAGGTGGAAATATTTTTTCAGTCAATGAATAGTTAAGCTCTGGAACTATTTCCCGGAGCAGGTGGTAACGGTGGTAAGCGTATCTAGGTTTAAAAAAAAAGGTTTGGACAAATTCCTGGAGGAAAAGTCCATGGTCTGCTATTGAGACAGACATGGGAAGCAACTGCTTGCCCTGGGAATTATAGTATGGAATGTTGCCACGATTTGGGTTTCTGTCAGGTACTTGTGACCTGGCCTGGCCACTGTTTGGAAAACAGGATAATATGCTAGATGGACCACTGGTCTGACCCAGTATGGCTACTCTTATGTTCTTATGAAGGAAGGTTAAAGAGATTAGGTTGCTTCAGTTTGAAGAACAGATGGCTGAAGGGGGACAACGATAGAGATCTTAAACAATAGTGGCCTGGCGGTTACAGCACTGGTCTTTGACATCCAGAAGTGACCAGTTCAAATCCCACTGCTACTGCTGCTTGTGATCTTGGGCAAGTCAATTAACCCTCAAGTAAAGATTGTGACCCTCCAGGGACAGAGAAATACCCAGTGTACCTGAATGTACATCACCTTGAGCTACTACTGAAAAAGGTGTGAGCTAAATCCAAATAAATAAAAACTAAATAAGTGGAATGGAATGGGTAAATTTGAATCACTCGTTTACTCTTTCCAGGACTGGGAGGCATGCAATAAAATCTGTAATTAATACATTTAAATCAAGTCAGACATAAAACACTCCCTGTGCTCCAGAGAGATTAATCCTAAAGTTCTGAAGGAGGATTTCTTCTTAGCAAAAAATTGTGAGGACTTTGTGGGCACACGGAAATTTATTTCTATCTTGTACTGCTTTCTTAGAGATGCTGCTCCTCGAGGTTTAAGAGGCAATTGGCAGTAAGTATTAGAGATTAGATACGTTTATTAAATATAAAGCGAATGCTACATACCTGTAGAAGGTATTCTCCGAGGACAGCAGGCCTTTGCTAGTCCTCGCGCACCCATGCGCACTGCGCAAGCGCGGCCGTCTTCCCGCCCGAACCGGCTCGTGTTCGTCAGTCCCATCTGTAGCAAGACAAAGCAAGGGAAGACACAACTCCAAAGGGGAGGCGGGCGGGTTTGTGAGAACAATCAGCCTGCTGTCCTCGGAGAATACCTTCTACAGGTATGTAGCATTCGCTTTCTCCGAGGACAAGCAGGCTGCTTGTTCTCACTGATGGGGTATCCCTAGCCCCCAGGCTCACTCAAAACAACCACCATGGTCAATTGGGCCTCGCAACGGCGAGGACATTACTGAGATTGACCTAAAAAATTTACCAACTAACTGAAAGTGCAGCCTGGAACAGAATAAACATGGGCCCTCGGGATGGTGGAGTTGGATCCTAAAGCCCGAACAGGTTGTGAAGCACTGACTGCCCGAACCGACTGTCGCGTCGGGTATCCTGCTGCAGGCAGTAATGAGATGTAAATGTGTGGACAGATGACCACGTCGCAGCTTTGCAAATCTCTTCAATAGTGGCTGACTTCAAGTGGGCTACCGACGCAGGCATGGCTCTAACATTATGAGCCGTGACATGACCCTCAAGAGCCAGCCCAGCCTGGGCGTAAGTGAAGGAAATGCAATCTGCTAGCCAATTGGATATGGTGCGTTTCCCCACAGCCACTCCCCTTCTGTTGGGATCAAAAGAAACAAACAATTGGGCGGACTGTCTGTTGGGCTTTGTCCGCTCCAGATAGAAGGCCAATGCTCTCTTGCAGTCCAATGTGTGCAGCTGACGTTCAGCAGGGCAGGAATGAGGACGGGGAAAGAATGTTGGCAAGACAATTGACTGGTTCAGATGGAACTCCGACACGACCTTTGGCAAGAACTTAGGGTGAGTGCGGAGGACTACTCTGTTATGATGAAATTTGGTGTAAGGGGCCTGGGCTACCAGGGCCTGAAGCTCACTGACTCTACGAGCTGAAGTAACTGCCACCAAGAAAATGACCTTCCAGGTCAAGTACTTCAGATGGCAGGAATTCAGTGGCTCAAAAGGAGGTTTCATCAGCTGGGTGAGAACGATATTGAGATCCCATGACACTGTAGGAGGCTTGACAGGGGGCTTTGACAAAAGCAAACCTCTCATGAAGCGAACTACTAAAGGCTGTCCTGAGATCGGCTTACCTTCCACACGATAATGGTATGCACTGATCGCACTAAGGTGAACCCTTACAGAGTTGGTCTTGCGACCAGACTCAGACAGGTGCAGAAGGTATTCAAGCAGGGTCTGTGTAGGACAAGAGCGAGGATCTAGGGCCTTGCTGTCACACCAGACGGCAAACCTCCTCCATAAAAAGAAGTAACTCCTCTTAGTGGAATCTTTCCTGGAAGCAAGCAAGATACGGGAGACACCCTCTGACAGACCCAAAGAGGCAAAGTCTACGCTCTCAACATCCAGGCCGTGAGAGCCAGGGACCGGAGGCTGGGATGCAGAAGTGCCCCTTCGTCCTGTGTGATGAGGGTCGGAAAACACTCCAATCTCCACGGTTCTTCGGAGGACAACTCCAGAAGAAGAGGGAACCAGATCTGACGCGGCCAAAAAGGAGCAATCAGAATCATGGTGCCTCGGTCTTGCTTGAGTTTCAACAAAGTCTTCCCCACCAGAGGTATGGGAGGATAAGCATACAGCAGACCCTCCCCCCAGTCCAGGAGGAAGGCATCCGATGCCAGTCTGCCGTGGGCCTGAAGCCTGGAACAGAACTGAGGGACTTTGTGGTTGGCTCGAGATGCGAAGAGATCTACCAAGGGGGTGCCCCACACCTGGAAGATCTGCCGCACTACACGGGAATTGAGCGACCACTCGTGAGGTTGCATAATCCTGCTCAACCTGTCGGCCAGACTGTTGTTTACGCCTGCCAGATATGTGGCTTGGAGCACCATGCCGTGACGGCGAGCCCAGAGCCACATGCTGACGGCTTCCTGACACAGGGGGCAAGATACGGTGCCCCCCTGCTTGTTGACGTAATACATGGCAACCTGGTTGTCTGCCTGAATTTGGATAATTTGGTGGGACAGCCGATCTCTGAAAGCCTTCAGAGCGTTCCAGATCGCTCGTAACTCCAGAAGATTGATCTGCAGATCGCGTTCCTGGAGGGACCAGCTTCCTTGGGTGTGAAGCCCATCGACATGAGCTCCCCATCCCAGGAGAGACGCATCCGTGGTCAGCACTTTTTGTTGCTGAGGATTTTGGAAAGGACGTCCCAGAGTCAAATTGGACCAAATCGTCCACCAATACAGGGATTTGAGAAAACTCGTGGACAGGTGGATCACGTCTGCTAGATCCCCAGCAGACAGAAACCACTGGGAAGCTAGGGTCCATTGAGCAGATCTCATGTGAAGGCGGGCCATGGGAGTCACATGGACTGTGGAGGCCATGTGGCCCAGCAATCTCAACATCTGCCGAGCTGTGATCTGCTGTGACGCTCGCACCCGCGAGACGAGGGACAACAAGTTGTTGGCTCTCGCCTCTGGGAGATAGGCGCGAGCCGTCCGAGAATCCAGCAGAGCTCCTATGAATTCGAGTTTCTGCACTGGGAGAAGATGGGACTTTGGATAGTTTATCACAAACCCCAGTAGCTCCAGGAGGCGAATAGTCATCTGCATGGACTGCAGGGCTCCTTCCTCGGATGTGTTCTTCACCAGCCAATCGTCGAGATATGGGAACAAGTGCACACCCAGCCTGCGAAGTGCCGCTGCTACTACAGCCAAGCACTTTGTGAACACTCTGGGCGCAGAGGCGAGCCCAAAGGGTAGCACACAGTACTGGAAGTGACGTGTGCCCAGCTGAAATCGCAGATACCGCCTGTGAGCTGGCAGTATCGGGAAGTGTGTGTAGGCGTCCTTCAAGTCCAGAGAGCATAGCCAATCGTTTTCCTGAATCATGGGAAGAAGGGTGCCCAGGGAAAGCATCCTGAACTTTTCTTTGACCAGATGTTTGTTCAGGGCCCTTAGGTCTAGGATGGGACGCATCCCCCCTGTTTTCTTTTCCACAAGGAAGTACCTGGAATAGAATCCCAGCCCTTCTTGCCCGGATGGCACGGGCTCGACCGCATTGGCGCTGAGAAGGGCGGAGAGTTCCTCTGCAAGTACCTGCTTGTGCTGGAAGCTGTAAGACTGAGCTCCCGGTGGACAATTTGGAGGTTTTGAGGCCAAATTGAGGGTGTATCCTTGCCGGACTATTTGGAGAACCCACTGATCGGAGGTTATGAGAGGCCACCTTTGGTGAAAAGCTTTCAACCTCCCTCCGACTGGCAGGTCGCCCGGCACTGACACTTGGATGTCGGCTATGCTCTGCTGGAGCCAGTCAAAAGCTCGTCCCTTGCTTTTGCTGGGGAGCCGAGGGACCTTGCTGAGTCGCACGCTGCTGACGAGAGCGAGCGCGCTGGGGCTTAGCCTGGGCTACAGGCTGTCGAGAAGGAGGATTGTACCTATGCTTACCAGAAGAGTAGGAAACAGTCTTCCTTCCCCCATAAAAACGTCTACCTGAGGAGGTATATGCTGAAGGCTGCCGGCAGGAGAACTTGTCGAAAGCGGTATCCCGCTGGTGGAGCTGCTCTACCACCTGTTCGACTCTCTCTCCAAAAATGTTGTCCGCTCGGCAAGGGGAGTCCGCAATCCGCTGCTGGATCCTATTCTCCAGGTCGGAGGCACGCAGCCATGAGAGTCTGCGCATCACCACACCTTGAGCAGCGGCCCTGGACGCAACATCAAAGGTATCATATACCCCTCTGGCCAGGAATTTTCTGCACGCCTTCAGCTGCCTGACCACCTCCTGAAATGGCTTGGCTTGCTCAGGAGGCAGCTTGTCCACCAAGTCCGCCAACTGTCGCACATTGTTCCGCATATGGATGCTCGTGTAGAGCTGGTAGGACTGAATCTTGGCCATGAGCACAGAGGAATGATAGGCCTTCCTCCCAAAGGGTCTAAGGTTCTGGAGTCTCTGCCCGGGGGCGCCGAAGCATGCTCTCTAGAACTCTTAGCCTTCTTTAGGGCCAGATCCACCACACCAGAGTCGTGAGGCAACTGAGTGCGCATCAGCTCTGGGTCCCCATGGATCCGGTACTGGGACTCGATCTTCTTGGGAATGTGGGGGTTAGTTAGAGGCTTGGTCCAGTTCGCCAGCAATGTCTTTTTTAGGACATGATGCATGGGTACTGTGGACGCTTCCTTAGGTGGAGAAGGATAGTCCAGGAGCTCAAACATCTCAGCCCTGGGCTCGTCCTCCACAACCACCGGGAAGGGGATGGCCGTAGACATCTCCCGGACAAAGGAAGCGAAAGACAGACTCTCGGGAGGAGAAAGCTGTCTTTCAGGAGAGGGAGTGGGATCGGAAGGAAGACCCTCAGACTCCTCGTCAGAGAAATATCTGATGTCTCCTTCGTCTTCCCACGAGGCCTCACCCTCGGTGTCAGACACAAGTTCACGGACCTGTGTCTGCAACCGTGCCCGACTCGACA